>NC_136265.1:59546749-59651749 GCF_964187855.1 Myxine glutinosa
ATAATCGGCTTAATCCTGCAATCCCCTTTGGCATTGGAGCAGAGGAGAAGAGATATCCGGTCCCTGGCAGGCCTGAAGCCCCATGCTGTCATCTCACTTCGAGATGAGCTTCCTCATGGTCTGCTGAAGCACACTCGCCTGAGCTTTACATTTCGGAGACCATACCACTGCTTAAAGTGGGCAAAGCATCCCCGGCTGACATGAGTTTTTTCATGCTGAAAAAAAGGTGACTGGTACTTTCTGCTAAACAAAACCTCCATTTGTCCAACTAACGCAATCCCAATCATTTTATTCAAGGCACAAGTGTAGTGTCCTTGGACTTGGACATTTATGATTACTCGTTCTCCATCCCAATTAATTTGACCTCTCAGCCATTCCAAGGAGCCTTCCTTGTCGAGCTCTCTTCTTTCTGTCAAGCTTTTCTTAATTTCCCTGCTCTTTTGTCATTCTCCCATTTGGCAGAATATATATGCTGATTTAATTTTTGTGCTTTTCCTTGTTTTTCTTTGCAACCATTGGAGCTGCATTTGTTTGTTTCGTTTAACTGCGCCGTATCCATAATTTGCACCTGTTTTTTTTTGGGGGGGGGGGGGGGGAGTTTGATGTTGAATGGATTAAGGATACCTTTTCCGGTTAAATGTTGTTTTCTTGCTCATGTACAAATCTCATTTAATAGTCTGTTGAGCTTTTCACATACACCGCCAGTCCTACACACGATGTTCTATGCACTTGATTAAGCTCAACCAGGCCACCTCCTCTTCCTCGTCCCTGCAAGCACAACGTCGGATTGGATTGGTTTTTGTAGAATAGCTTACGAATCGTTTGAAGTTAACTTGTTTTGGTGTCTAAGTTGTTGATCTCTGATCGTGGCCAGTTTATTAATTGCACAGCTACACTGGAATACCAGTACTGCAAGATGGTTTATAGTTCATACCTTTGATTTATTTATTTTTTTAAATCGGAGAGAGGAATGACTTTAGAATTAGTCTTATTCTGCATAGATACTCTTTGCTGATTAATTGTTTTATGCATGTTTTTTTGTGGTGAACTTGGGGACGTTCTTATATTTCAAAGTATTTATGGGATGCTTCATTTTCTAGTTCCTGTATTGTTGTCCTTTCATCGATTAATATCTTGTGTGTTCTTTTTGTTTTACCACATAGAAATGTGCATTTGGTGCATTTGTCACGACCAAATCTCATTTGAATGTCCTCCGATTAGCGCTTTACATATTTCAGTTGATCTGCCAATTTGTTTTCATTCGGTGAAAACAGTTTTAGATCATCCATCTACAGTAGATGTGCCACCCTTCAGGTTCTTTGGTCATTTTTCTTTTGGACATTAGATGATATTCGTGTCCTTGTTCATTGATTAGGTTACTCCGTCGGTCCAGAGCCAAGCAAAGAAGGAGGGGGGAAAGACTGAAAGATACCTTGTAGGAGCTCTTGTCTGTGCAATCGTTGTTGTTGAGACAAACGCGATGAAGAAGCAAATTCCTCGCTGTCCACAAACACATTTAGGGCTTCTCTCCGGCATGTATTCTTTGATGATCCCTCAAATGTGATGATTGAGTAAAGGCTTCAGAACACAAAGAACACTTGTGAGACTTCTCTCCAGTGTGTATTATTTGATGATTCCTTAAAGTTGATGATCTAATAAAGGCTTTCGGACAGAAAGAACACTTGTGTGGCTTCTCTCCTGTGTGTATCCTTTGATGAGCCCTTAAAGATGATGATTGAGTAAAGGCTTTAAAACACAAAGAACACTTGTGTGGCTTCTCTCCTGTGTGTATTCTTTGATGATCCCTCAAATGTGATAATTGAGTAAAGGCTTTAAGACACACTGAACATTTGTGAGGTTTCTCTCCCGTGTGCAGCCTTTGATGAATGTGTAAATCTGATGATCGAATAAAGGCTTTGAGACACAATGAACACTTGTGTGGCTTCTCTCCTGTGTGTATTCTTTGATGAGCCCTTAAAGATGATGATTGAGTGAAGGCTTTGGGACACAAAGAACACTTGTGTGGTTTCCCATTTCCTTTTATATTCTTGAGGGTTTCTGTGCAACATTTCCGAGACATGCTGCTAAATGTACCAGTATCTTGAGTAACTGTCTGTGTCATGTGACGATTGAAAGCTTGTGCGTTGAGCCACTGAGAACAGTTGGACCAATAATCCAGTTTCATTTGGTTCTCTGTAAAGACAAGTCACATAACGCAATAATTCACAGCAATTTGTCCATATTTGATGAGCATTTCACAAATTAATTTGAACATTGTCCATATTCAAACATTTCTTTTGGAGGGAGAGGGTCCAATTAGAATTCAAAAAGGGAAGAATTTTGGAGCTGACTAAATTAATCAAACAGTTACCGAGCACACACAAACTGCCTTCACAAAGGTTGTTCCATCATTCTGGACAGGTTATAACAATCAGAGGTTTTTCTGACCAATAACAGTTTCTCTGTGCTTTCCATGGCAGTTAACATACTTCGATCAACATTCTGTTGAATGCATCCATTACCCTACCCCTCCACCAATCACTCATCCTTCAGATGGGCAAGCAGCATCCTCTTCCCTTCCTTTATACCTTGACAAAACCACACTTGGAATAAGTTTTTCAATCTCAACAACTGTCGCACTCTCTCTGAAAGGACCATGTTCAACGCCTCCCATTTACTTCATAAGCAATCCTCTTGAAACTCTTGGATATCACTATGAGCCATAATCTTTCCTCCAAAGCCTGTTACCAACTGGGCATCCTCCATCATAGGAAGTTCTTCCTCCTATCCACTTGCAAGGCCTTCATCCTCTGCTTGATGGAGTACTGCTCCTCTCCCCACTGGGATGGCTCCCCTGCTCCACACCTTGCTCAACTTGACACCATGGAAACCAAGGACATCAAGATTATTGGAATCACATGCATTGAAGCCAAGACTATGGGTCGATCACTTTCTCATTGCAGACCGGTCTGTGGTCTCTCTGCATTCTACGGTCTTTATTCTGGTCTTCTCTCCTATGCGCTTTCCATGCTTTGTCCTTCCCCCATCCCTCACCCCATGCTTCGGCAGGGCAAACGAGGTCCACCATTAAACATCATGTGGTGAAACTCCAAAAGTCCAGAATCACTGCTCACCTCCACTCATTCGTTCCTCTTTTTTTCCCCCCACATGTGGAATCAACTTCCACATTGTTTTCAATCTCATTATTCCATCCAGGTCTTCAAGGCAGCTGTTCACCACCATCTCAGATTATCCACCACCCAAAGCATGATCTTTTCTATCCCAATTAATCCCTCCACCTCAAAGCCCACCTTCTTCCAAAGTTTCAGATTTTCCTTTCTGAGAATCTGCTTCTGTTTCCATATTGTTATGTCGGTGGAGTAGAGGAATATCTTGAGTCAGGTGGATCTGAATAGGTAACATACTTTGTCTGTCGCGATAGGGAATCTACCTGTAAGAAGTTCTGTGTGTTTAGTCCGGTTTGTCGGTTAAGGAGTATACCTGTGAACATACCAGGATGTTCGTGTGCTAGATAGTTGTAGGGATTAAAGATAACAGCCCTTGTGTGTCAAACCTGGTGATCAAACCTTTGTCCCTTGTGGCAGCGCACACCTGTAGACACTTCTTAGATAGGCCCTTTATTGCACACAATAATTAAATTCCCTTCCCTGACAAGGACTTCGGAAGAAAACGGGCAGGGGGCCAGTTCGGGGCACCGCCGCATGGGCCGCAGCCGGCTACACCTCCAGCTGGCCTGGAACGGCCTCGTGGCAAGGCCGGGGGGCACGCGCGGGAGGACGGTTGGCTGGGCAGGGAGGGGGTCGAGCAGTACCAGTGCAGGGAGCACTCGACCAATCAGAGGGCGCACCGAGACCGACGTCACAGGCCAGGCCATAAAAGGGAGCGCTGCACGACATTCGCGCACTTGGCTCGGAGCAGCAGCTCTCTTGGGTTTTCTTAGTGGTGCAGTCGCATTCCTCCCTGTGGCTTTCCTCATCAAGACGCTGTTCTATCTCCTGTCTCTCCTCGCGGTGGACCTCGTGTGGAGATCGCTGGCAGTGCTTTGAGCCGCGTGGTGCTTTTAGGGCATTGGACGCGCGGTGCTTCTGGAGCTTAGTGGTGCACGGACCTCGTGGGCGGTCGACGAGGAGCCTGGAGTGGGCGTTGGCTAGGGCCTTCGCGGTGCTGTGGTGCTGGAGCGAGGGACCTCGTGGTGTGCAGCGGAGCGTGGAGCCGTGTTACACTGCAACCGACGGACAGATAAGACCGCACACCACATCACCATTACACGACATTCCTTTTGTTCATTCATTCCTGTGTCCTGTTGTTGAGTCTGGTGTGTGGGATCCCAATTTAGGAGCATTATTTTATCATCGTCGCATTTCATTGTCTCGGGTTCCGAAATAAACGTGTTTATTTTTGTACATTCTAATTCGGTGTCGAGTACATTAATTTCGCTGCAGCTGCCGTCGGTTTGCTGAAGGTAAGTGCTTTTGCCACAGCTTCCACTTCCCTTCTTCATCCCGCGTTTTATAGCCGAATCCGCGTTTGGTCGTCGCCTCAAGTTAAATCCGTTTGGTCCATCCGCAGTCCCTGGTCTTGACCGGAGGGTCTGCGCAAAAATATTGACCACCCCATGCATCCTCCTCAACCTTCTTTCCTCCCAACTTCCCATATTTGTTCCCGCCTCCCTCGATTTTATCCCACAACCATGCTGTTGTTGTTTCCCCCCTCATTCTACTCTTATTTTGTTCTGTTGCATCCTGATACATTCAGTGTTCTCGCTCATCCACACACCTTGACTTTGCATACAAAACAAGAACAAAAACAACTAGAATGGCTCTTTTCAACATCACGACGTCGACTGATATGCCTCCTCCCACATTATTACATCATTATAATACTTGTATGAAGTTTGATTTAAATCCATTCAGCTGTAACCAAGTTAGCACATTTTTACCTGACATGACCTCTGACCTTTGACCTATTGAACCCAAAATTTATTCAGTTCATGTTTACATCATTATACATACATGTACCAAGTTTTTAATTAAATCCCTTCAGCTGTTCACAAGTTCTCACATTTTTCCTGACATGACCTCTAATCTTTGGCCTTTGACCTTGGGACCCCCAAAATCTAATCCATGAATCTTTACATTATTATACATACTTTTAACAAGTTTGAAATAGATCCCTTATAGCCATTCTCAAGTTGGACCTATTACAGACTTTGACATTTAACCTTTGACCTCTTACACCCAAAATCTAATCAGTTAATCTTTAAACATTATTATACACACCTGTACCAAGTTTGAATTAGATCACTTCAGCCATTCTTGAGTTATAGACCTATTGCACACTTTGACCTTTGACCACAAAATCTAATCACTTAATCTTTGCAACATTATACAAACCTGTACTAAGTTTGAATTGGATCACTTCAGCCATTCTCAAGTTATAGACCTGTTACAGATTTGGCCTTTGACCCCGAAATTGAATCACTTAATCTTTACAATATCATACATACCTGTACTAAGTTTGAATTAGATCACTTCAGGCGTTCTCAAATTATAGACCTATTACAGACTTTGACCTTTTGACCCCAAAATCTAATCAGTTCATCTCTACATTATTCTACATAAGTGTACCAAATTTGGTCAGAATCCCATCACAAGTTCACAAGTTATTGCGCTAACAGTATTTTTACCTAATATGAACTCTGACCTTTGCCCTTTCACCTCGTGACCCCAAAATTTAATCAGTTTATCTTTCCCTCATTACACATACCTGCCTCAAGTTTGACTCTGAGATCCCTTCAGCCGTTCTCAAGTTATCGCGGGAACACAAACCTATCACGGAAGGACGGACGAACGAACAGCCGAACGACAACCTGGAAACATAATGCCTCTGGCGATTTCGTCGGCGGAGGCATAAAAACGCTGCGAGAGATACAACCACCGTCTTTCGGTCAACGGGCAGAATAATTGTTATAAGTACTACCAGATGGTCTGTGGTGTGGTAGGAATAGTTTTGAGTCGAAATAGTGAAGTTAAAATGGTAATCGTGAATAAAATAGAATCCAAAATGCTATCATTGTGCATCTGAGTCATCTAAAGGAGAGATGGTGACATTAGATATCGATCTGATCATAAACTTGAACCGTGGGATACACAAATCAAGCTGAACAAGAAACGGCATTCGGTAGAGAGTTGCACTCCTCCACGCTGGAATGTTTACGTTTTGTATTCTACTGATAGGCCGGATCTGCAGCTGGAAAAGCATGTTTTCATGTATTGTTATGCATTATGTTTGCCACTCTGTCAAAGCGCCTTTGGGCTTCTGGAAAAGCGTTATACAAAATAAATGAATTATTATTATTATTATTAATTATATCTAATTGGCTTGTACTTGTCACCGACCAAACATATCCACTAAGTTTTGTCAAAACCCATCCCTAACTTCTTTAAATATCACGAGACATATCGTTTTTGGCCCAATTTCTCAATTATGAATTTGAATGCGGATTCAAAAGTTAATTCAAAAATTCTCAGATCCGAAGCTGGATCCAGGTCTTGACAAAAATCGAATCAATTTGTTCTCAGCACACATCCAACCTGCACACCAAGTTTCGTCCAAATCCATCCAAAACTGAGATATCAAGATATCCAGAGGGGTGAAAATTGGTTGTGATCGACTTGTCTGATGTGTTGCATCGACATTGAATATGTGTATTTTATGTGCGACCTGTATTTTAAATGAACCAGGTATCCCTGTCTCAATTACAAAGAAGCCATTTGAGTGAAAACAATTTAAATGGACTTGTCATTTCTGAAAGGTTTGAAACAAAATTATTTCATTGTGAAAGAATGAATGAAACACGTAAACACAATGTGATGTGATCTATTGAGAGTCCGGCTTACCTTCGAGCAGCTGAGCAGATTTCCTTGGCTCCATGGGTGGAGAATCACATGGTTCCTGCTTCACATGATCATTGCTCAAAGCATCCTGGTAAGTCTGAAGAAGGTTATTTTGGAAAGTTTCTGACTTCACCACTTGAACTTCAACTGCAAACCATGTGACAACAGTTCATCACAACAGAGGAAAGGATAAACAAGCAAATTGAAATCAAAACAATTATTCTAAGTAGTGGGGAGAAACGCACGGGGTCTCCAACAGAAAAACACATTTTCTGACTTGACCAAAGAGGTCAACAAAGGAGGGGTTATGGAAACAAAGAACTCGTGAATCTGAAAGGGCAGGGTGGTCTGGAAATAGAGGAAGTGCAAAATGAAATGTCAATTTGGTGTTCTCGCCGATGAAGATTAGCTGTGTGCATTCCATTGCCTAAAATTTGCCATTTCCCTGGTGTTGGGCTAGCGGCTAGGGTGCCAACTTAGGATCCTGGGTTCGAATCCCGGTCCATTGCTGAATTAATGCCAGGGGGGTTGACTCAGCCTGTCATCCTTCCGAGGTCGGCTAATTGAGTACCAGTTCACTGGTAATTCCCTGTTTGTCGTTAAAGGCGGCAAAAAGGGTTGGCGTCAGGAAGGGCATCCGGCCGTAAAACATTGCTTCAAAAAGGGGACCGAAAAACAACAACAACCACGGTTCCCGAAAAAGGCCAACCCCCGCTTTGCGGGGAAAAATGGCCTCTAAAGGTGGTTATTCCATTGCCTAAAAATATAAATCATTGAACTCTTAATTAGAGCCCTGGGATAATTATCTCTGCTTCACAACACACCTTTGCTAAAAATCAGTCTCAAAGATCAGCCACAGCCTGGTTAAACAAGGGGCCACTTTTGATCATCACTTTTTTACTCCTTCTACTTCTGCAGGTGATTCCACCCCTCAACCCCACTCCATAACCATACGTATTCTCTTCCACCACTCCTGGATTATAGCCATTGTCATGAGGTTTCACAAGAGAGCATTGGGCAAAAAAAGGTGGGAAAAATAATTTTCGCACCTTTTTGCTTTGTTCATGGAAACTCATCCTTTCAATTTTTGTTATACTCCATTCCTCTGATACACGTACATCGCTTACCTCAAGTTATAATTATATTGTGATGTGGAAAGGTGGGGGTGCAGGGTGGGAAAGGGGTGCAAAATTCCACAGCACAATTGTGGTGAGAATAGTATCGATTGCGTGTTCGAGTGAGATAGAATTCCTCTTGTACGAGTGATCTGGCTGGGGTGCGCTGTAGATCTGGCGTTACAGATTCGGCACTTCCGTGCTTGTGGTTCTCATCCACTGGAAACATTTCTGGGTATGTATTATTATTCTTATGGGGGTTTGAAGGAAACGGCGATTATTGTTGGTTCTAGGTATTATGGTTATTGTTGTTTAAGGGAAATGGTTATTGTGGTTAAAAGGTTAAAAGCGCTCATGGAAAAAAAAAGAGACAGGAAGCCGGATCGGGAACCGGAAGGAGGAAGAAGAAGGCGTGAGGAAAAAGTGGGAGAAGACGCGTGGCTTGAAGCTCCGTAGCGAGCGTGGTCGAGCGAACGTCGCGAGTGAACCTTCGAGTCCTTGAAAGGAATTTCTTGCGATAGGTGTTATCGCTGGAGTATTGAGAAACCTGCGTAGTCAGGTATAGGCGTTCAGGTTCCAGAGAATCCTCACCTAGGCGCTTCGACTCAAGTAAGAGCCGTCAGCCATTTTGCACCGCACGCTGCATTCACCGAAAAAGGTTTTGTTACGCGTCAGCTTTTCTCACCCTCCGGTCGTCTGCCGGGGATGTGTGTGCGCGAAAGCGGCGTTTGAAGAATACATTGCGGTTCGCTGATTGAACTGCGAATGTGCACGTCTGGATCGCGCCTTTGGGATTTTCCTTTCCGCCACCAGTTTGATGTTGGTTAGGACCACGTGACGATCCATGCTCTGCCTACACCTCATTACTCACCTCATCGCCTCTTCGTCTCATCGCCTCCTCACCGGGATCACCTTTGAGTTATAGAGACATTGAGGAGTTCTTTTCCATTCACTGGGAGCGCAGTGAGTTATGCTACTTTAACAGATGGTACCATCTTAAGATATATTGATTGTACTGTTGATTGCTATCATTTTTGTATCGTTATTCCTGTGCGATTTTTAATATATTATTTGTTTGTTGATAACCATTGGTGTGGTTTCAATATTGACTCTTATACGGAACAACATATTTTTCTGCCGTGGCTCCTCTCGGGGTTCGGAGGTATACCGAGACCAGGAGGTCGGGGAGGAGCACGTAACACTGGTAATATGTGCACAGTTGGGGCAGTGATTTTAAGCAATATAGTACAATATGGTGAGGGGGTATGGTGAGGGTTATCTTGTAAAAACTCCTGCAGAGGTGAGGCCAGGTGGAGAACTTGGGCACAATCGCATCAATAAAGAGTTACTGTACGTACTTTCAAAAGGCATTACCGCAGCATCATTTTGCTTTCCTTTCCTTAAGCGAATACGCTTTAGCTTTGCTTTAATCAGGTGGTTTTCCAGTGCATAGTTTAATGGCAAAGGGCTTTTGTCAAGGCTTTACTGTTGTTACATATTTATGTGAATGTATGTGAATTACCATTCGGGTTGCTTATCCGTGTGTATTATATTAAGGGTTGTTGTGATTGGAGGGTCAGGAGCCCTTCTGAACAAGTGGCCGGAAACGGAAGTGGCCGGAGACGGAAGTGACCGAAAAGGGAAGAGAAAAAAGACACGAGGTAAAAGAAGGAGGTTTCGTCTTCCTCGCCCCGCTCCGTAAAAGGTGGAAGCGACCTTGCGCTGCGTGGACAAAGCGGGGTTCCGAAACCCGTCTGGCGAGAGGAGTTACCTGGACGTGTAACTACCTTTTGACACGTCAAGTCACCGTGAGTTCGTGCACGGAACCAAGCGTCCGGCACAGTTTGCCCCATCTACAAGGACGCGTACGGGTCGCACGTTGGGCCTCGCGCGCGTTGCAAACCGCGCTTGGTTTTGCCCCGTCCGCGTACGGGTCGCACTTTGGGGCCTCGCGCGCGTTGGAAGCTGCGCTGGGTTTTGCCCCGTTGCTTGGCAAGGAGGTGTGCGCTGCAGCAGCTGTCCCCGGTACGAGACGGGACGTTTGGAGCACGTCCGCCCGGGGTTCGTTCAACCGCCCGTGTGCGGAGAAGAGAGACATTGTGAGAGACATTGACCACGGAGGGAGTCAGGAGTGGGGCTCACGTGAGGAATGTATAAGATGGCCATCTTAGAGTTATTGTAGATGAGTTTACATCTTTGTGATATTGATTGTTGATTGTTGATGGTTGATTGCTCGGGGAATATATCATTGATTATTCCGGATCCTTGGTGTGGGGTTTCCTTTTGATTGGAATTCCTATTGATTGCGTTACGAAAGCTCATATATATAATACTACTTGCTGGCGAAGGTCCTCTCACGGTCCGGGGGTCACCGAGACCAGGTAGTCACCGAGGGGACCACGTAACAGAATTGGGGGCTCGTCCAAATTACGATTTGCGGTTTCGCAATTGGGTCTACGTCCGGGATTTAAAATTGTATAAAATAAGAAAATAATAATATTTTTTTTTAATTAAAATTTATTAATTAATTATTAATTGGTAAAAAAAAATTTTTTTTGAGAAATTGGGGTAAAGTCTTGGGTGAAGGTTAACAGGTGTTAACGATAGGCACCATGGCGTTTGTGGCACAGAACTTTGGGGTAACCCCGAGTGAGGCACAGTTCCGAGCGTTGCTAAAGTCGGACCTCTTGAAATTGGCCAAACATTTTAACTTGGAGGTCCGAACTAATTTGAGGAAGGCAGAGTTGCAGGCCACGGTGATACAATCTATGGTGGGATTAGGAACATGGGACGAGTTAGCCTGGGAGTGGCTACCCGAAGAACCAGAAGACGTTGAGCTCCGGAAACTGGAGTTGCAATTACGGAGCCAGGAACGGATTAAAGAAGAAGAAAGGAAAGCAGAAGAGAGGAGAGAAGAGAAGCAAGCAGAGGAAAGGAGAGTGGAACGAGAACTCCAGGAAAGGTTAAAAGAAGAAGAAAGGAAAGCAGAAAAGGAAAGAGCAGAAGAAGAAAGGAAAGCAGAAGCGAGGAGAGAAGAGAAACAAGCAGAGGAAAGGAGAGTGGAACGGGAACTCCAGGAAAGGTTAGCAGAAGAAGAAAGGAAAGCAGAAGCGAGGAGAGAAGAGAAACAAGCAGAGGAAAGGAGAGTGGAACGAGAACTCCAGGAAAGGTTAAAAGAAGAAGAAAGGAAAGCAGAAGCAGAGGAAAGGAGAGTGGAACGAGAACTCCAGGAAAGGTTAGAAGGGAGAAAAGCAGAGGAGAGGAGAGCTGCAAGGGACCTCGAAGCAGAGGAGAGAAAAGCGGAAAGGGAATTAAAGGAACGTGACATGGAGCTTCAGCAAGAAATCAAATTCAAGGAGCTGGAGTTAATGAGAGAACGGGGAGAGGCACCACCCTTGCTGACGGGGTCGACACCTAACCAGAAAACCTGGGATGTGGGCAGACATGTGAGGCTGGTTCCACCGTTCAGTGAAAAAGAAGTCGCGAAATTTTTCCCACACTTTGAGAAAGTGGCTCGACAATTAAACTGGCCGGAGGAGGCCTGGACCATACTCGTGCAAAGTGTGCTGGTGGGGAAAGCTCAGGAAATTTATTCGGCGCTACCAATGGACCAATGTGCAGATTATGAGGTACTGAAGAAGCACATCCTCAAGGCCTATGAGTTGGTTCCGGAAGCTTACAGGCAAAAATTCAGGAATGCCAGGAAGAGGGAGAGTGAGACCCATGTGGAGTTTGCCAGAGTGAAAGAAAACATGTTTGATCGGTGGTGTGAGTCAAAAGGAGTCGGGAAAGACTTCGAAACATTGCGGGACTTGATCCTGGTGGAGGAATTCCAGCAGTGTGTCCACGAGGACATCAAAGTGTACCTGCAGGAAAAGAAAGTACCAAAGTTGTGGGACGCAGCCACCATGGCAGATGATTATGCCTTAACCCACCGAATAGGGGTCCACGAACCTAACTCCTCGCCTAGATCTCCGCAGGGGAGGTGGGGAACAGCAGGTGCGGAGAACGACCATACATGGCGGCGGCCTCGAGATGATTATGGGGACAACTATGATACCCCACCTGTTCGAAATCGGAGGGATGAGGGCCCAAGACAAACTTATAGTTCGGGGGGCCCGAGGCAGACCACGAGTTTTTCCTCCGGGCCTACTTGCGCTTTTTGCAAGAAACCGGGACACTTGATGTCCAGTTGTTACCGCATGAAAAGCGAAGACCCAGAGCGGAGTCCGACTACTACGACTCCAAACGCAATGGCCACTGTGAGAAATCGCCATCAAAAGGGTTACCAACCATTTATTTCAGAGGGGTTTGTGTCACGGGATGGAGCCTCGACTAACCGGAAACCGGTTAGGATATTGAGGGACACAGGGGCACATCAATCTTTAATGCTTGAAGGCATTTTGCCATGGTCCGAGGAGACGGCAACGGGGGATAGTGTTCGTTTACAGGGGATCGGGGGCGGTGTTAGTGCTCCCCTTCATGTCATCCATTTGGAATCCGATTTGGTGTCAGGACCGGTCACCGTCGGTTTACAAGCCACGCTTCCGGTAGAGGGTGTATCTGTGGTTATCGGGAATGATTTGGCCGGGGGTCAAGTTTATGGTAACCTGAGGGTTGGTAAAGAGCCCAGCAGGGAAAATAACGCCACACCAGCTCGGGATGGCGACAAAAGTGCCAAGTTATTTGTAGGGGGACTGAACTTCAAAACAGAGGAAGAAGTTCTGACCTCTGTCTTCAACAGATATGGGCCGCTGGTGGAAGTGCGGTTGGTAAGAGACTGGGAAACGCAACAGTCAAGAGGGTTCGGCTTTGTCACGTTTGCCAGCACAAAAGACGCCAGAGAGGCAGAGAAGAATTGGAATGGCAAGGATTTGGAGGGTCGGACCATAACAGTAGGGAAGGCATTTCGTAGGCGTCGAGAGGTCTACAGGAGAGGACAACTGGGCGGTAGTTTTGGTGGTGGCCGCAATCAATATTATTATGGAGGCTCCCTGAGTTATGGCCGCTCCCGAAGGAAGGATTGGAAAAATGGTGGCCGAGAAGGAGACCGCTATTCATGGGACTACAGGGACCAGTGGTCCCACCCTAATTATTAGGGAAGTTCTGAGAAGTTGAAGCACTGAAGGCGGCGGAGCCGCCGAGCCAAGATTCCTACACGAATTAACCGTGAACGCCGTTCCTAAAGGCGTCCATGTAGTGAACTTTCATGCACGGACTAACCGTGAACTCCACGTTCCTCAAGGCGCCCATGTAGAGAACTTTCCTGCACGGACTAACCGTGAACTCCGCGTTCCTAAAGGCATCCATGTAGTGAATACTCGGCTTGGCCTCCCGGAAAAAGTGCTATCGAGTTGCGTAACTTTGGATCTTTGATCAACCCCTTAACCTTCATTCCCAAGAAACTGACGGTCAAAGTCAGAGGGTCATGAGATGGAGTTTGATTTGGGCAGGGACAATGTCGTTGTTGGTACTTAGTCCAGAGGGAGTAATCTGGAGGGGTTGTGGTGAAATTTTGGTTGCTTTATTTTTAAGTGATAACTGTGCCCGGGGGGAACTGATAATGTGGGGGGGGTTGAGTTATCTGGTTTGTTTCTCCAAATTGGCCGGCAAAGAAAGTTTTCGCTGGGTTCAAACTTTCTTTCTTGAAGGGGGGGAGTGTTACATATTTATGTGAATGTATGTGAATTACCATTCGGGTTGCTTATCCGTGTGTATTATATTAAGGGTTGTTGTGATTGGAGGGTCAGGAGCCCTTCTGAACAAGTGGCCGGAAACGGAAGTGGCCGGAGACGGAAGTGACCGAAAAGGGAAGAGAAAAAAGACACGAGGTAAAAGAAGGAGGTTTCGTCTTCCTCGCCCCGCTCCGTAAAAGGTGGAAGCGACCTTGCGCTGCGTGGACAAAGCGGGGTTCCGAAACCCGTCTGGCGAGAGGAGTTACCTGGACGTGTAACTACCTTTTGACACGTCAAGTCACCGTGAGTTCGTGCACGGAACCAAGCGTCCGGCACAGTTTGCCCCGTCTACAAGGACGCGTACGGGTCGCACGTTGGGCCTCGCGCGCGTTGCAAACCGCGCTTGGTTTTGCCCCGTCTACAAGGACGCGTACGGGTCGCACTTTGGGGCCTCGCGCGCGTTGGAAGCCGCGCTGGGTTTTGCCCCGTTGCTTGGCAAGGAGGTGTGCGCTGCAGCAGCTGTCCCCGGTACGAGACGGGACGTTTGGAGCACGTCCGCCCGGGGTTCGTTCAACCGCCCGTGTGCGGAGAAGAGAGACATTGTGAGAGACATTGACCACGGAGGGAGTCAGGAGTGGGGCTCACGTGAGGAATGTATAAGATGGCCATCTTCGAGTTATTGTAGATGAGTTTACATCTTTGTGATATTGATTGTTGATTGTTGATGGTTGATTGCTCGGGGAATATATCATTGATTATTCCGGATCCTTGGTGTGGGGTTTCCTTTTGATTGGAATTCCTATTGATTGCGTTACGAAAGCTCATATATATAATACTACTTGCTGGCGAAGGTCCTCTCACGGTCCGGGGGTCACCGAGACCAGGTAGTCACCGAGGGGACCACGTAACACTGTTTTATAAGGACTCGTCTCAGAATCCCAAGATCTCGGATGACATTTCTTCCACGCTGAAATGGTGATCTTGACGTGATTCAAAGGAATGGACTCGGAGTTGCAAGTATGCAACGAGTCGCCGTGAACAAACAGCAAGTCATGGCCTTTACGGACACTCAACAACCTTCATTAGTGGCAGTGGTTTCCTTCAAGCAATGTTAGCTCCTTGTCACAAGGAGTATGCAATGGCGTTGAGGTATTTTACTGCAGACTCCAATGAATGCCCCACACACGATTTTAAAGACCGCGCTCAAAGCATATGACTCTCTGAGTACTGCCGCTTTCAACAACTTCTTTGAACTTAGGATTGAGGAGATCGAAGACCCGCAAATACTGCATCACCTGCAGCAGCTTCTTGGTGACCGCACTGCTACATTCAACCAGTCATTCCATCCAGAGTTTTCTTGCTGAGTTTATCAACACACATCCGCATGAGACTTGCAGCCAACGCAAAGCTTGCACAACCCACCGCTGCAGATCTGGCTCATCATCTCATGGACAGACCGTGGCTAATGCAACACCTCCAGCAGCGCACGTCATTCAACTACAATCTGAGCCAGTGGACCTTCAGAACCTCGCCCTGGAGCTCCAAGCTGCGAAACAACAATCATGCCCAGCATCGTGTACCTCTTCAAGGGATGGAGAGAAACACCATTCCTTGGGCTACCATTTCCCTTCACCTTCCGTGAACATCCAGATTGGTGTTGGTACCACATGATCTTCAATGCAAATGATCATCAGAAGAGAGCACAGTGCTCATACCATCCGCAGGGAAATGATGACGCCCTCAACTAATGGTAACTATTCAATTGTCCCATATGTCAGTCGCCTTCTCTTCCTCATGGATCATACTTGGGTACTTTGTTTTCTTGTGGATATAGGGGCAGAGGTGAGTATTGTTCTGCTATCTGCCACTGAACGGAAAAACTTCAACAATAATATTCATTGCATTCCACCAACAACAGTGCTATGGCGACTTATGGAGAACATCTCCTCCAGCTGAATTTGAGTTCACGTCTGGTATTTCTGTGGGTGTTTACTATTGCCAACACCAGATACTCTACCCCTGATGTGGATGTATTGTATTATTTCATACATAATAAGAGTGTATTACCAGAGTGTATTGTGTATTGTCACCCAGAGTGTATTGTACTATTTCATTATCCTCATAAATGTCAAACGTTGCCATCTATTCGATGCCCCAACACAGCTTAGTGTCCTCGGTAAAGCATCCACTGTGTCGTCGCTGAATATCACATGTCTTCCATCCACACTGATGTGCCCTTTTCAGAAAGCACCTCATGATTTCCCTTCTATTCATTCTATTTAAATGCTGCACTCCATAAAATTATGCTGCACCATTTAACAGTCTTCTCCAAAGTTGACCTCATTCTGGCATACAATCACCTTCAGATGACATCGTGAAGGCAACAGGCACCATGCCTTTTGGCCTGATCAAATTCTTGGAATGCCATTCAGCCTACGCAATGGCGTTCAAAGCTTTGAATATTTTAGCGATCAGGGGCCCTGGGGATTACACTTCCACTGTGGAGGTTAGTGGTGAGCCAATATCGGAACCGTCAATTGGAATAGGCAGATATCGGACATTTTTCGGTAATCTGCATTGGCAGATTGGAGTCAGTGCAGAATGCAGATGACCGATTACAGTTGCACCACATGCAACCAAAAACCGAGTAGCTTTCACCCTTGTTTCAGGCAAATTTCAATAAACAAATAAAACAGGAAGATGTCATGCAGAACACGATACTTGCAAAATCCATCCCTCCCCAAAATAAAAAGTTACCATGGATACATCAAATTGTCCATTTCATCAAGGTTCAAATTGACGATCTTAATCAATGCTCGGGTCAATCGGATTTAAAATTGATGATTTTTCAGATGAAAATTGATGATTTTAAGTTTGACCGAGTTGACCTCAAAAATAGTTGGTTTCCCAATTTAGTGACTCAATATGCAAATGCTGTTCAAATTTCAAGTCGATCAGATGAAAAAAATTACAATTTTATAAATTTGACCTCAACATGACAACATTGTTTCAGTCATTCGAGGAGGTCTTAGAAATCTGGCTCAAAATGCCTGCATTAAAATGACAGAATAACCTTGGTCTACACAATGCACATGCACACAAAAACGTCTGTCACTGGAACAAGCAAAATGTTGATGTGGTTCAGACCTTTCTCTTGAGACGTTGAATCATCCTCAAAGTCATATTCAACCGTCACTTTCACAATCAAATCTGAAAAGAAAAACATCCTTCGACGATGAGAAAAAAAAAAAAAGGTTCAAAGCTTTGGCATTGAATGGACAGGAAGATTTGTCCTTCTTTTATGTCCAATTTTTAGTTATGTTTATCCATCCAGCTACCTTGCATCACATACCTGCGTGTACACAGCAGGATAACATACCTGGGATTTTCATTTACAGCAATACTAGATCAAGTGGACAGTTACATGAACATTGGGAAACATAATAACTACCCGATTAACCTTGTCATAAAATCCAAGGTTTGCTGATTGATTGATGTCTAACTGTCAGATTGTTGGAGTCCAAACTTGAGTTTATGACAAAGGTAAAATACAAGCCACAAGTAAACCCACCTGAATGACTCGGCACTGTGCTGCATCCTGATTTGCTCCACTCAACTCCACCACATTCTTCTCTTCTCTATTCTACGATACTGCACTCTGTTCTGCACTACACTACACTACCCTACACAGCAACGCAAATGGTGACTGGCTCTCATCTCCGCTCAGCTCTGTGTTTTAATTTCTGTAATTCATGAACATTCTCAAAAGTTCCTCACACACAGAAACCACTCATTGATGCGAGACGGTTTTATATCGAGAAGGAACGAGAAACCGCTCAATGCTGCAAGATCCTTCCATATCCACATCTTGCCATAACAATCACAATCTTTCTACGGGTTGTAAAACGAAATATTATAGTCATACTTGTCACTTTTTATCCTCTATCCAAATTTTACAATCACCAATTCGCCTCAACAATAGTCATATATAGCTATCCATTCTTTAAATGGGTTCATTTGCCGCAGTTTCAAAATTACACACGTAGTTTTTTGTATGTCGTTCTGTGTTGACGTGGGTCTGGTCTCCCTTTTACGCGGTATATCACTCCATCCCACCAGAGCCTCCACGGGGAATGTGGAGGGCCCCCTGCAAAGCTAACGTGGGGCCCTTTCTGTTGGAGGGCTAATAATATGGTGACAGATCTTCAGGCGAATATAATCGATTCATACCTCGGTTTGAGAGGGGTTAGCGAACTATTAGAATGACCAGCTCTGTCTGTCTCTGCGTGTATCTGTCTTTCCACACCATCGTGGGTAATGTATCGTCATA
This sequence comes from Myxine glutinosa, assembly GCF_964187855.1. Lineage (NCBI taxonomy): Eukaryota > Metazoa > Chordata > Myxini > Myxiniformes > Myxinidae > Myxine > Myxine glutinosa. The sequence goes on from NC_136265.1 coordinate 59,564,787, forward strand.
TCTCGGCTATGCCTGTACTGATTGCAACCAAACTTGAGAGGATAGTACTAGTGGTGTTGGTCACCCAGAGTGTGATATGTGGCAAACAATGAACAAAGTGAAATGTCAATCGCTGTTCATTATTTGCCAGAATAGCTTATGTGGGCCGACTGCCGAGTATGTTAAGAATGAAGATAACGCTGAAAGACGTCCTAAAGGTACTTCCTCAAGATGGAGGAAATTACATAAAATCGAGTAAATAATTTATAGTAAATTTCATTCGATTTACTTTGAAGTCGTTGGAAAGCTATTTAACAAGAAATAAAAACGTTTTTTTAAAACGAAAAAGTATGTCGGGATGTTACTGGAAAAAGTATGGAAACGAGAAGAAATTAAAACTGCTGGCAGTGATGCCCCGGGAACCAAAACGCCCCTTTCTGATTGGACAAGTGTCCAACAACGTCCTTGACAGCGGCAGCCCGGGCACAATTATGCAAAGTTTGAACTGAATCAATCCGAAAAATGAAGGAGGAGGTGCATTTTAGAGGTTTTTCATGAAATCCAATATGGCCGCAATGCTACGTGACCTATGACGTCATCCAGAGGATATACATCAAGTCAAGCGGCATACGACTAGTGGTCCAAGTCTCAACTCAATCGATCGAAAAATTAAGGCGGAGATGCATTTTAAATGTTTTCATGAAATCCATTATCGATGCCTGGCCACGTGACCTATGACATCATCAATTTTGATCCATTTTGTTTTCTTTTTCATTGCCAGACCATGTGACTGATCAAATGTTATTTTGATATTCAAGTTCTTATTGATGAATAGATGCCACAAAAAATGTTTTGTGTTAATCGGATAGAATTATTTTTACCTCAGCGTAGCTGCCAAACCGCTTCACCAATGACGTCATCTCGTACAACTTTTTTGCACCATGGGTAGTCAATCATAACATGACAAAAATCAAATAGATAGCATTTGCGGTTTCGGAGAAGATCTTTAAAGTTTTCGCTTAAATCCAAGCTAGTTGCCATGGTGATTGCAAAATCAAAATTCAGAAAAAAGATGGCATCAATTCCCATTGGCCCCAACATTCCTGGAAAGTTTCAACTTGATCGTTGATTGGAGCAATAGTGCCAACGCTGCAGCTTCCACAAAATTTGGCGGAAAGAATAATAATAAGTCCATTAACAAACGAAAAGGAAACCAAGTCTCTTTTTTCGACTCGGTCCACTAATGAGCGATTATACTTGGGAAAAAAAAATCAATGTCTGTTTAAACATAAAGATACAGGTTTCCATTTTTAAAGTCTGTCTATCTTTCTGAATTGGATGAAGAAGATTTTTAATGTGTGGTAACAGGAACCATTTAAGATTTTAGAATAAAGCGTGACGGACACGGAAAGAACACAAAGCAACAACAATAGCAGCAGCTCTGCCACGAAAGGTCCGGTTTTCGCATGTTTCACTGTATTTTTCATCCTCTGAGATTTACAGACAGGTATGCCATGTGGTTGTGAAGTGCAACATGATGTATTTGATTAAACCAGTCAGTGAAGCGATTCGCAGCTGGAAGATATGCAGGATAGTGTTATTGGAAACGTCTGTGTTGCACAACTGGACTTTCAAGATGCTTTAGCTGATGTGGGAGGCCCCTCTTTGTGGGTGCCCCCAGCAACCGCTGACTCCGCGGGCGCCTAACGGAGGCTCTGCATCCCACCCCGCCCCCCGGTGCTTCTTCCTCTGCCATTATAACTGACACACGGGACGAAGGGTAATGCACTGAACTTATCTCACGGTCAACACTGCGCTCTATGGAATCATAATAAATTCCTTCATTTTTGGTTATTATTGCCGTTAATGATTTGTGCCGAAGCTCCCAAATTAAAAACTGTTGTTAGTGGTGAACCAAGTGCATAAAGATCGAGGAAAGTGACGTCTTTGTCACAGAGAGTGGAGGTTTTGGATAAGCTTGTTTTGGGCAAGAGTGCTGCCTCATTGAGCAGACATTATGGTGTTAACGAGTCCATTATCCACCAAATAAAGACATGGTGTTAACAAGTCCAGTATCCACCAAATAAAGACATTATGGTGTTTACGAGTCCATTGTCCACCAAATAAAGACGCGCAGAAACCATATGGGTTAGTGAATGCTGTAGTTTTACGACGAGTGAGAGGGTGACTCCGGTAAACCGCTCCAGTACATGACTCCAAACGTAACTCCCATGTTTCCATGATCGCAGCCACGTGTAAAACATGGGTGTACCATGGAATAAAGAACCAATTCCACATCGAATCACGAGAATAATTTGCATGAACATCGCAGCAAAGTAATACATAGGCCAGCAGTCTCTCATGAAGAATTTATGACTGTCGTTTTGTCAAGACCGATGAGAAACCTCAATTCACAAAACAAAAAACAATATCATTCCCATTTTAAAATGGAGAACAATGAAGTAGAAATATAACAAGGAGATTGTTGTCATTCACACCTTTGTCAAGCGAGGAGGATTCGTCCAAGAACTCGGACTCCACCTTCACCTTCACAGCCACAATAAAATCTGAAAATTAAACATCGCATAAAACATCAAACAGAGTGGCTGTTCAGGTGGTAAACTGGATTAGTGACAGGACGTAGAGTGGTTGTGAGTGGGAGTATGTCGGGCTAGAAGGGTGGAAGTAACGGGGTACCTCAGGGATCAGTACTGGGACCATTATTAGTCTCCTTCCCGGAGGGGACTAGCGGCCGGAGGGGACTCGAGATTTGCTCTCCATCTGTCCGTCAGTCCGTCCGTCCGTCCGTCCACCTGTCTGTCTGTCTGTCCGTCCCACCTGTGATTTTCTGCACTTGTTTTTTTCCATGCTCATCAACATATTTAACTGAAACTTAGTACATGACTTCATCACGACAAGTTACAGAACAAATTTGAGTTTCGTGGCGTTTCGCCAATTTTCCACAGAGTTTGCCCTTTTTGCTTAGACATTCATGGGGAACAGAAGGGGACATGTATTGCAAAGCAATTCTCACTCTTGTTATTATTGTAGATTATGTGGGACAAGTTCATTTGTTTTGTCATTTCTTTCATTATATGCAATGTCTGATTTTCACTCCAAGATATTTCTATGATACAATCATTAAAACTAGAGCAATGCGACTGTGTCACCAATATGCCACCGCATAGTCCCACAACAGGTAGGTGCCCTCGTTCACTGTCCTAAAAATAAACAAGTTTGATTTAAATGCCTTCAGCTGTTTTCAAGTATCACATTTTCACCAACCATGACAGGTTTCACATCGATCAGTGAAGCGGTTTCAGAGAAGGGATTTTTAAAAATATCAGCTTTTAAGCTGACATGTCTGCCATACCACATGACATATGACCTTTAAAAATGTACACTCTGCATATGTATGGGTGGGGGATCACGTTTGTGAAGTTTCGTGTTGATTGGATGAGGTTTGTTTTTCTATCCAAGATGGCTGCCAAACCACGTGACCTACGACATCATCATTTTCAAACTATAGGCAACAATGGTGTTCGATGATATTTGTAAAATTTCGCATCGATAGTACAAGATTACACTCTGGTTTCAGATATATAATTATTTAATATTTTCCTTCAATCCAATATGGCTGCCACACCATCTTACCAATGATGTTTTCGTGATCATCTTTTAATCGCCATGCCTAGTCAATGACACATTTAAAGTTTCGAATCAATCGATTTGGTGATTTGGGAGAAGATTTTTTGACAGGTTTTAGGTTTAATCCAACATGGCTGCCAAACCATATCCAACATGGTCATAGATCATGTGCATGTAATTTCAGATTTTTAGGATGAGGAATTCGATTTAAAACATTTTTCGCTGGTATACCACTTCACCTATGATGTCATCATTATCATGCTTTTGTTCCCCATTGGGAGTATTTGCCAATGTGCCGAGTTAAAAAAATTTCCATGCAGCGGTTTCCGAGAAAAGTATTTTCAATTTTTGCGTTTAATCCAAGATAGCATATGGAGGCACAATAAATGTTAAGTTTTGAAAATTAGAGAATTTCTTATCAAGTGTATTAAAGTGTTCTTTGTGTTATGAAATAATAACATACCATTTTAAATGAAAATGTGGATTTAAGTGAAGTAGGTAAACGTTCAGTAAATTGTACTGTGGTAAAAGGTGGTTTTTTTAAATGAACGTTAATTCCTCAGTATCCTCCAGCATGTCAAAGACAGCCCAGTGAGACTGGGCTCTCATGGGGATATCAAGGTCACAGCCTCCTGGCTTTCTGGTCTGTGCTTGGAGAAAAGGAATGTGCTGATATGGGAAAAAGGGGGGAGGGGGGGCTTTGGTCCACACGGATTGGTGCAGATCGAGCTGTGTTTAGGCGAAATGTCTGAGTTATACTTGCACAAGAAAGAGACATAGACTGGGGCAGAGGTTTGTTATGGAGCAAGCTGAACCGGACCAAAGCTCCACCATTCAATGCGACAACAGAATGCAGACATTGAGATGGCAGACCTCTTCGTTGACATAGTGTGAAACATGTATAACGTCCGCCAGCATGCACTTTCTATTTCCGACATCACTCAACTTGGTCTGCGGACACAGAAGTCTGATGCGTACTTATGTGAGACCAAGCTCACAGAGAGAACTTGCAACGTGACTGGCATGGTCTGACTTCAACCTGCACAACGCAGCTGGACCTGCTGAACCTGCTGGATTGTTTGAACGTGTGAAGTGCCGACCCTAACCATCTCTAACCTGCTGAAGTCTTAGGTATTACGAACTGGTTACTGGAGATAACTTGCCAACAATGGAAGTTTGAATCAATGCTGGACTACATACAAATCTGTGAAATGTGTTTTATAATCTGGGGGATTTTAATCATTGAAGGTTTATTTTCATCAGAATTAATTAGTTTAAGTATTTTAAAGGTAGACAGCAGGGATTAAGAAATATTGTTAAGTAAATTACCTTCTGCCTCGTGTCGTATGTTGGTTTCACCTGAATTGTGACAGACTGGACATATTATTGTCCGCAAATCTTTTCTATCCTGCTCCCCTCTGAGTAACTGGCACACTCGCATTGTCGAAATTTATCATCGTCTTCGAACTTGACAAAAAAGGAACACCCACAAAAAAGGTCCACTCGCTCTGCTCGGCAATGCTGCATGTCTCTGAGGAAAGATCCAAGCAGGACGGCAATGAAAAAAATAATGAAAGCTGCAATGCTGAGGGGATGGGGGACGTCCATTGAAGCAGAAGGTGCTCTGCACCTGAATCAAGGGGGGTGGGTGGTGAAAACCAACTGGCAGTACCAGTGATCCAGTACAGCTGCGGAATAGTAAACTGGCTGCAACTGAATGTCAAAAAACTAGATATCAAAACATAAGGACTTAGAATGTAAAAAAATTGCCCCACATGGTTCCGGAGTATTTGATGTGACTGTGGCGGAAACACTCCGGGCTGAACTCGCTGATGGAACAAATTTCCCCTGTAACACAGAGCCCCGTTCTCCACTACTAATATTGCAGTACGACTAATTGCAAAGGGAGTGTAGGGGGACAACGCGAATCCCGCTAGCCGTGGCACCATGTACACGGTTGTGACGTCATAATCAGACAACAGTGTGCTTCCAAAAATGGATCCAACAAACGATGTATTTTTTCTAAAATGTAATTAAATCGATTGCTTCTGTCAGATTTTGGTTCAGGTCCGAATTCAGATCCGGCCTATCAATGGATACAAAAGGTAAACTGTTCAACCTGGTGGAGGTATATGCTCTCTATGGAGGAAACTTCTCATGATCCACAAAAATCAGTGCATCCCAAGAATGTACCTGCCAAGGAAAGAATGAGGTGGCGGCCTGGTGGAACTCAATCAAGTGCACAGAGCGACGACTGTAGGATTAGCAGAGCACGTGAAAACTCAACTGACCACTGATTACAATTTGTGTCCAAGCATGAACACAACAAACCAGAAAGGGTATCCCCCACTCACCGTGCAAAAAAACTTCCAAAAACAGGTGTGATTAGAGGATGTGACACACCAAACTTAAACAGCAACAAATGAAGCCCCAACGATTGGAAAACAGACAAAAGAAAAATACAAGATAAAATATCAGCAGATATATATAGCGACAACTGGGAGAAAGACAAAGGAGCAGGGAAATATACGTACACATATCGATAAAAGAAAGAGTTGGACAGATTGAGGATAGACAAAATAAGGATCACTGGAATGGCTAAGAGATCAACTCAACGGGGATGGAGAACGAATCATAATTATTAATCCCCAAGAACAAGGACACCACATCAATGGATTAAAAAAGATGGCAGGACCGAGTCAAATGCACAAGTGTAGATGTAAAAGCTCATGTCAGAACAGCTGTACACCCAAAGGTACAACAAGGTATGTAGACTTATCCACTGGCACATCTGCAGAAATTTCGATATCACAGTTCCACAAAACTCATGGAAATGTTACGAATTCATGTGAATTACTATTCAGGTCTTTGCTTATCAATGTGTTGTCGATTAAAGGTTGTTGTGATTAAAGGGTCAGGAGCCCTTCTGGGGAAAAGGAGACCGGAAACGGAAGGAAAAGACACGAGGTCCTGGAGAAGCGACGATCTTCTTCTTCCTCGCCGAGCTCCGAGGCGAGGGTATCGATATTGAGCAGTGTCTGACGCTGCGTTGGAAAACCCGTCTGGCGAAAGGAATTACCCCTTGACACATCAAGTTGCCGTGGGTTCGTGCACGGAACCAAGCGTCCTACACAGTTCGCCTCACCGTCTACAAGGACGCGTACGGGTCGCACCTTGGGCCTCGCGCGCTGGACAAGCCGCGCGTTGCTTTGCCCGCATTGCTTGGCAAGGAGGTGTGCGCTGCAACCGTTGTTCCCGGTACGTGACGTGCACGCTTGGGAGCACGTCAGCCAGGGGTTCGTTCAACCGCCCGTGTGCGGAGAAGCCGACCTTCATCTTGGTCAGGAGGGGCCCAGAGACATTGTGAGGGACAGAGACCAAAGGGGTCGTGAGTATCCAAGGGGTCGGGAGTGGGGAAAGGGGACACACATATATAAGGATTGTTGATTGTTGATGGTTGTTGATGGTTGTTGATGGTTGATTGCTCGGGGAAAATATTATTGATTGTTCCGGATCCTTGGTGTGGGGTGTCTTATTGATTGGAATTCATATTGATTGCGTTACGAAAGCGCATAAATAATATATCTTTCTGGCGGAGTTCCTCTCACGGTCCGAGGGTCACCGAGACCAGGTAGTCACCGGGAGGACCACGTAACAGAATGATGAACCAAAAACATTCATTGAAAACAAGGACAATGTTCACATATGACCTGATGATCCCATCCAGCATAAACATGGAAAACAGAAAACAAAGCACTGCGACTGGACATAGTACTCAGGAACAAAAAGGAAAAGACAACATTGCTGATTGAAATATCAGTCCCCAGCGAGTTTGGCCTAAATTATGCAGAAATCAAGAAAATGACCAAATACCAAGACCTCAACGATGAAGTGAAAATAACCTGGAAGCTGAAGAGTGCTGAATTGTACCAGTTGTTCAGGCTTGTTCAGGCTGAACTGTCAAGAAACAAGTCCGTATCTGGTTGGCATCAATTGGGTTGTCATTCAAAAAGTCCATCAGAGATATCATGCTGCCAGGTACAAGGGGGCCAAACACTGTGCCCGGAAGTGGTAGGCGACTCATGGCGTCTGCATTTGAAATTGTGGAGCCAGGTCTGTACGTAATATCGTAATCATAAGCCGAGAGTGAAAGTGACCAACGTATGATCCGAGGCGGTAAGACCTCTGAGGTAGCCTTTGATGGACCAAACAAACTAATCAGTGGCTTGTGGTTCGTGCAAATCGTGAAATGCCGACCGAAAACGTACTGGTGAAATTTCTTAACTATGAATACAATGCCGAGTCCTTCTTTGTCCAGCTGACTGTAGTTCTTCTCAGCAGGAGACAGTGTACAAGATGGGAATGCTATTGGTCTCTCTGTGCGATCTGGCATGATGTGTGACAGAACAGCACCAACCCCGTACTGACTCGCATCACACGACGGGACCATGTGTTACGGATTCGTCACTTCCATCTTTGCAGTTGTCATCCACTGGAAACATTTTTAGTTCCATGTACTATTATTGTTATCGTTTAAGTGAAATGGAGATAACTGTTTTCAAAAGGTGAAAAATTAGTGTTTTAAAAGAAACCGGAAGCCGGATCGGGAGGAACCGGAAGAAGAAGAGGAGGAAGAAAAAAGCGGGGCAAGTGAGGTCGGGAAGAAAAGCCGAGCTGCTTTGAGGTTTCGAGCAGATGCTGGCGAACGTGGGTCACGAGCGAACTTTGGTTTCCCTGGGAAAGGGATTCCTGTGACAGAGTCGTGATCGCTGTGACAGATAAACCTGCGTGACGGGTTTTGCGGTTGATTCCGAAGAGAATCGTTGTTGGAGTGCAGGTACGCCTCCATTACGGGCCCGTCCGCCATTTTGCATCGCTCCAGCCTTTTCACCTCGCTCCAACCATTTCACCGTGCCCAGCCGTTAGCCTGGTTCGTGTGTGTAATGTGGATTTTGTTTGGGGAATTCGTGGTTCTCCGTTTGGGAGCCGCTGAACATTCATACCAGCGTCTTGTCTGGTGAACCGAAGGTGAATTCCCAGTCGCCTTTTGGGTGCACCTTTGCCTGACTGAGGTCGGCCCGACACCCACCCAGGGGCTCTTCGGCAGCGTTGACTGTCAGCCGACCTGGATTCTGGTCTTGATACGACCTGTTTCTTGTGATCACAGGAGCGTGGATCGACTTTGGCCTAGTGCCGGGACAGAGACTTTGGGGAATGTTATTTTCGCTCACGTGGAGCACAGTGAGTTATCGAGTAAGAAACTGATGGTACCATCATGGGAATTATATGGTATTTTGGTTGTGCAATTGAAAGTATTGTTGCGAATATGGAATTTGGCCTCCATATCCGCTTGTAAATATTCCCCTATTTCCCCAATACTCCCCAACTATCCCCAATCCCCCATTCCCTAGTCCCATTGTCTGTAAACAACACTCTGTAGAACCGACCTTCCCCTTTTTCCCCCATTAAATGTCGTGCCCAGGTCCACCGCATCTCACGTAGACAACTTTCGGACATCTTGCTAGTTATTCTTAGTCTATGTCAGTTAAGGACTCGTTTCCATTAATTCTGACTCTTCGTTGCACCAGAATGTGATTATATGGCACCAGTAGTGAGTTTAGGACCTTCCCATACCTCCTCCCATCTTCTTCCCCAAACAACAACAACAACAACGACAACAACAGAGGGGCGCGGCGCGGCGCGGGGGGAGTGTGCGTCCTCACACCGGCTCGGTTAGCCGCCATGACCATGCGCTCCACGGGGTTACCACGAAGGGGCTCCTTGTCAGCCCCTCGTCAAGGGCGGAGCCGGTAACCCCCCCGCACGCACCCACTGAGAAGCGACGTGCCGATTCCATCTGGGGCGGAGCTAACGAGCCGAGGGCGTGTCACTCCCCGCCGGATATACGCGGCGACTTACCGGATGTGAGGTCAGATGCGCCTGAACTACGGAGAGCAGAGGAAGCCACCGCCACCCCCAGCGCGACGATACCTCCCCGCATCTTTGGACCGGACCGAACCGGGTCGATTCTGCCCTGAGCCCAGGTGCACCTGGAGCCATCGATTCTGCCTTTCCTTGCCATCAATCCCCGTGTGAGTCAGCCTTTTGTCCCGTTTATCTGTCGTCTGTTGGGGTTAATATAAGAGTGTGTCTAAGTGCCTATCTTTCTATGCTGTTCCTCTTGTAGTTGTAATCTGACCTTCCGCCCTAATATAACCTCCTCCGGAGGTCTTGAGAACTGAACCCTTGGTGTCGTGTCATTTTAACCCAGCCGTTGTGTCCTTTTCCTCAATTGATCTAGCGTAGCGCGACTCGGCAACGTTCGAGCATAATCGGGTAAACGTGCAGGCGCGGTCATACCAAACCGCTCGGTAAACCAACATCCACCACCGCGTCTGTAACAATTGGTGTCGAGGAGTGGAATTCGGACCCGGGACTAAATTTGTTAGGCCCAAACTTTGGGGAGGTAGAATCGACCCGGAGCGCGTTTGCCGCGCTCGACGAAATTATAACGGCGAAATTTGATTTTGTTATACGGAAATAAAAACCCGAATTTTGAAAGTCGCGCTATGGCAGACCAAGTCGGCTGGGGTCCGGTAGTGGAGAGTGAGGCAGGGTCGGTCCAGGACCAAATTGAGGGACGCGAGGAGAGCGAAGCAGCGAGGGTAGCAAACGCACAAAATGGCGCCTCGCTGGTCACCGCGCCCGCGACCGTGGCAGCGCCCCCGGTGGATTTGAACTTGTTTTTCATACAAATGAAGGCCCTTATGGCCCAGAATAGCGAGGAAATGAGGGAGGAAATGAGGGCTCAGAGTGAGCAAATGAGGGCTCAGAGTGAGCAAATGAGGGCTCAGAGTGAGCGAATGGGAAACCAAATGGGGGTAATGGGAAACCAAATGGGGGTAATGAGGGACGAAGCGAGGGGTGAGGAGTTAGACAAGAAATTTGGGAAGTTCGACAATAATTTTGAGGGGTTAGACAACGGGATAAAAGAGGTAAAAAATGGGTTAATGGGGGTAGAAAACAGAATGGCCGCTCAAGAGAATCAAATGGAAGGGATGCAAAAAGGGTTAGAGGGGTTAGAAAACACCATGGAAGGCAAATTGAGGGACATGAGGGACCAAGCGGAAAGGGAAGTTAACCAAATGGGGCAGTAGATAGAGGGGGTCAGAATGGGGGTAGAAACCAAACTGGATGCTCACAGGGAGGAAATGGAGCAGGTGAGGGTGGCATCTGGGCAGGAGATGCAAGTGATGGGAGAGCAGATCAGAAGAGGAGTGAGTGAGGAGGTCGGAGGAGTGCGCGAGGAGGTGAGGCACTGTAAGGAGCACATGGAGAAGGAGGTGAGAAAGGGGACTGTAAAGTTACAAGGGGGCATAGAGGACCTGACGCAGGAGGTGGAACAGCTGACGGTGGGACAGACGGAGTTAGTGGAGCAGGTTCAAAGGAACACTGCGGTATTAGGAGGTTTAAAAGCGACACAGAAAGAACTAAAAGATGACTTGATAGCGACGAAGAGGGAATGTCAGATGGTACGTGAGGGACTGACAACGAGGTTGGACGAGGTGATAAGAGGTAATGGAGACGAAGGACCGGCAGGTGAGGACGCACATGGAAATGGTCAGGGTAGCCTTGGAGGACGAGCTTGAGGAGACGTACCGGGGAATAAAAGAGGTGAAGCAGAAATTAGAAGAAGTGGAAGAAGGGGTGAGCGAAATTAAGAAGCGACGGAGAGGGGATAATAAAGAGATAAAAGAGGAGGTAAAAGAATTGGTCCAAAGTCTGTGTTCGGATCGTGATGATATGCTCATTAACCGGATGAGGGATTCGCAGGTGATGGATGAGAAGCGAAGAGAAAGAGGACCCGGTGTAAGTGGTGACCAATATGGTCGTGCGTATGATGCGCCAGGGGATTTAAGAAGCTTGGGGGTCGAGATGGACCCGGGTGTTCGTGAGAGGCCGTTGGTGAAGTGTGCGACAGGTCTGGTGTGCGAAAAAGGAGGTGTGCAAGAAAGTCCGACTCTGGGGTGTGTGAGGAAAAAGTGTGTGCCAAGGAGTGAGGGTGCTGGCGAGAGTGAGTCGGTCGTAGCACGTGTGCGAGGGAGCACATGGAAGCGTGGTGTGGTGAGTGTTACGGAGGGTGTGACGGGAGAGTGTGCGCAAGAGTGTGCGCGAGAAAGGTGTGTGACGGACAGGTGCATGAGGAAAGAGTGCGCTGTCAAGAGTAAGGGTGAGTGCGCTGTCAAGAATGGAGGTGAGAGTATTGAGAGTGACAAGGAGAGTGAGTTGGTTGTGACAGGTGAGCGAGGATGTACACCTGGGATGGAAGGATGCACACCTGGAATGGTAGAGCGTGAGTGGGAATGCACGCTGGAGTTGGTGGTGAGGCACGTGGTTGGGTGTGCGAATGAGGGCACACCTGTGATTGTCACAGAGGAGGTGACCGAGGAGGGGGCGCGAAGCGGTGTATTGGTGAGGTGTGCGACCAACGAATGTGTGCCAAAGTGTACGGTGGTCAGGTGTGTGACCAAGGCTGTGAGTGGAATGGGTGTACCTGGATGTGTAAGGAAAGGTACGAGGAGCATGGGCACGGCTGGATGTGTGAGCAAGGAACGGGCTGCGGGGTGTAAGCGTCCAGGTGAAGCATCGACGTTAGACGGGGTAGAGTTTAGAACGACTTATAGCCGAATCGGGCCCTCGGTGCGTGCTGGGCCTCGCTTTGAACGGCCGCGTCCGTGCTCCACTAGGCGGAGCGGGCGGCCCGATAGAAAGAGTCGTCATGGCGACCACTTTTTGTTGAGGCATTCCGGCAGGTCGAGATCGGGACATTGGATGGCTCCACGCCGAGATGGTGCGTGGGATCTCGGCCCGGGTAAGCCCCCGTCCCTGCACCGAGTGCCGGACGCATCCAGCCGCTGGCACAGAACAACCCGCATTCATGGCTTGGCTTTACGAAGCCGGGCTTTGGACAGGAATTGGCGCACCGAGAGGCATTAGTGAGTAGACTGGGTGATGAGGTTAGTGTTTTGGCCCCAAAATGAGAAAAACAAAATTTGATGATTGGCAAAGGATTGGCAGAGTGATGATTGGTAATGGTACAGTGATTGGTAGATGATTGGCAAATTTTTAATTTGTTGAAATTTGATGTGCAAAATTGGTAGTGAGCGATGGGCCCGGTGGGTAAGGGGGGCATCCCTGCCACCCTTCCCATGTGGGGGCAAAGGAGCAATAGTTTATGGGGTGTATGGCAGTGAAAACTAGCCCGGGTGGGTTAGGTTATATTGTAGGGATCTAGAAAGATGACATTAGGTAACGTTAAGGTTAGTTAGTGACTGATACCTGTAGTGGGGACGCAGGTAGATTAGTATGGATGATAATGACGAGGGAGCGCAATAGTTTAAAGGGACGACCGGGAAGCGCAAGTTTCAGAAGGGAGTAGTTAGATGAGATGATGCTGTGTGAGAATTGGACAGGTGTGATTGCACAGGTGTGCAACTGGACAGGTGTGTGGAGCAGTGTATGAGTAGTGAGTGTGTGGATCAGCGCGAATGCGCTTGGGGAGAGAAGGGTGCAGGTGGCACCAGGTGTGAGAGCACAGGTGTGCAAGTACAGGTGTGTGGAGAGAGTTGGAGTAAGTGGTACGGAGTGGTGTGCATGGTGCGAAGGTGTGAATGGGGGAAGAGTGGACCCCCATCACGGATACCCGGGGCGGGTAGTGTAAGTGTTAGGTAGAGGGTATAGGTAAATTGTGGTTGGATATTGGCATCTGTGGTGCGGTTGCAGAATGGTGTTGTGAATGGGTGCATTAGTGTTGTGGAAATGGCTGGGCGTGTAGCCTGTTAGTGTGTGTAGTTGGTTGGGCACTCCACCACTGTGAGGATGTCGGCCAGGTGAGGCCGCAGGTGGGCTCTGGGAGCCGGTAGTTGTGAGTGGGTGCCTGAGGATCCCGGGTGTGGATCGGGCAGCCCAGTGCCAGAGAGGGCACCGAGTGGGGAGAGCGCCAGAGGGCCCTCCCCAGGTAGTTAGGTTAGGGTAAGGAGCAGGTAAGCTCGGAGGCAACTGCAGTGGTGGAGGTGTGCAGGTGGGTAGACCCGCTGGGAGAGGTACACGCCACAGCCCAGAAATTGTGCGAGGGCACCGGGAGATGAATCGGGGGAGTGAGACCCCAAATTGAAAAGCACCACAGTTTGGCCAATGGGAATTGGTTTTTAGAACCCATAGTGTAAGAGGGCCAATGGTTTGGCCGGAGGAAGACCCCGGGTAGTGTAAAGTTGTAAAGTCATTTAGGAAATAGTTAGGATTGATGAACCTGTCGCACCATACGCAGCCACTTACCTGAGGTGATGATGATGACTCCACACCTGTGTTTTCTTTGTTCTGTGTGCAGGAAATGAGAATTGCTGTTGGATTTGTGAGACGCATCACGACGTGGATGAGACATTGGGGTGATTCCATCTCTCCCTCCCTAGGAGGGACTGATGATGAATTGGTAATGGCAAATTTTGATGAAAGTTGAAAATGGCAAATTTGATTGGTTAGGAGGGAGAGAAGACGAATTTGGTTTATGGGAGGAACGGGGAAGACAGTAGGGATGTTTGTTGATTTGTAAAGTAGATGTTTATGGGTAGTGTTGTGTTTTGTGGATACAGTAAGGGGTAAGGGAGGGGCCATGTAGGTTACCTGGTGGGGGGGGCGTACGGTAGGAACGTACCTGTCTCACCTGGTTCCCATGTGCCCCCAGTGTGCATCATCTTGTATTGCATGCACTTTTGCGCCCTTACCACCTTACTCACTTGTCTGCTTCTTTTGTCTCCCACCTCCGAGGATCTGGCTTTGGGGCAGAGAGAGAGGAGAGAGAGGTGCTGGCTCCGCAGTTGTGGGCTTGCACTTTCGCTGCTTGCTGCTTGGATCGATACACCATATGGACCGCAATGTTTGTGGCCACCCACAATGGACCGCAGTTCTTTTGCGGCCAAGCACCACCCGTGGAAGGACCTATGGGTCAACGTGGCACCTATGCCAAACAGGTGAACCATTCTTAGTTGGCCCCTGACGGCCACAATACAGAAATGGACGCGGTTGGCGCCTTTCTTGATTTTTTAAAGAAGTAAGAAGGCCAAGTGCACCACATGAAGGCAAGACCAGCGGCAGAACATCGGCCGGCTGCGACACCACACAATGATTTATAGACACTTTATTGGTGCACCGGATGGTGCTGACTGTACATGAGGGGGTGGTGCTTTTCGTGCTGGGAAAGGGTGCTCTGCACGTTATTAAAGGCCGTAGGCCACAGAGCACTCGTGGGTTGGTGTATCGATGCTGGCATGCGTGCTCTCTCTATGCATAACATCTGCATGTGTCCCTCCAAAAACAGGTCCTGGATCGTAGTGTAAATAGCAGCGTAGTCATGTAAATAATGCTCCCTACCGGCTGTATGTGTAGTTTGCGAATTCTTTCCGGATTCGGTTATCCTGTGGGTGTGTTTCTGTGAGGAGAAGGGTGCAACGTCGCAGGGGGACATATTTACTCATTTGTGAATATCTGTAAAACTGTCGCACTCAGGGTAGAGTTAATAGTAGAGGGAACTACATCTGAGTGCCACACTAAAATAGGTAAAAATTTATCGGGTCGGGACGCCCCGAGGGTAGAGAAGGGTGCAATGTTGCGAATATGGAATTTGGCCTCCATATCCGCTTGTAAATATTCCCCTATTTCCCCAATACTCCCCAACTATCCCCAATCCCCCATTCCCTAGTCCCATTGTCTGTAAACAACACTCTGTAGAACCGACCTTCCCCTTTTTCCCCCATTAAATGTCGTGCCCAGGTCCACCGCATCTCACGTAGACAACTTTCGGACATCTTGCTAGTTATTCTTAGTCTATGTCAGTTAAGGACTCGTTTCCATTAATTCTGACTCTTCGTTGCACCAGAATGTGATTATATGGCACCAGTAGTGAGTTTAGGACCTTCCCATACCTCCTCCCATCTTCTTCCCCAAACAACAACAACTACAACAACAGAGGGGCGCGGCGCGGCGCGGGGGGAGTGTGCGTCCTCACACCGGCTCGGTTAGCCGCCATGACCATGCGCTCCACGGGGTTACCACGAAGGGGCTCCTTGTCAGCCCCTCGTCAAGGGCGGAGCCGGTAACCCCCCCGCACGCACCCAATGAGAAGCGACGTGCCGATTCCATCTGGGGCGGAGCTAACGAGCCGAGGGCGTGTCACTCCCCGCCGGATATACGCGGCGACTTACCGGATGTGAGGTCAGATGCGCCTGAACTACGGAGAGCAGAGGAAGCCACCGCCACCCCCAGCGCGACGATACCTCCCCGCATCTTTGGACCGGACCGAACCGGGTCGATTCTGCCCTGAGCCCAGGTGCACCTGGAGCCATCGATTCTGCCTTTCCTTGCCATCAATCCCCGTGTGAGTCAGCCTTTTGTCCCATTTATCTGTCGTCTGTTGGGGTTAATATAAGAGTGTGTCTAAGTGCCTATCTTTCTATGCTGTTCCTCTTGTAGTTGTAATCTGACCTTCCGCCCTAATATAACCTCCTCCGGAGGTCTTGAGAACTGAACCCTTGGTGTCGTGTCATTTTAACCCAGCCGTTGTGTCCTTTTCCTCAATTGATCTAGCGTAGCGCGACTCGGCAACGTTCGAGCATAATCGGGTAAACGTGCAGGCGCGGTCATACCAAACCGCTCGGTAAACCAACATCCACCACCGCGTCTGTAACAGTATATTGTACTTGTGCTATTATTCTTGTGTGACATTAATACAATACTTGTTTTTTGGTAACAATCGGTTGGTGTGGTTTCACCATTGGTCATTGACACACATAATAACACATCTTTCTGCAGCGACTCCTTTCGGGGCTCGGAGGTACACCGTGACCGGGGTTTGGGGAGGAGCACGTAACATGTCTTTGTCTGGGTCGTAGTGAACTAGCACATTTGAAGACCGCAGCATGTCTTTTGACTTCTGGAAGGCTGCTGACTCCGGATGTCCCATTTCCAGCTGATGCCTTTTTTTAACAGGTAACACAGTGGGCCAAGCATGGTAGCAATGTTTGGGATATACATGCTGTAGTACTGCAGCATGCCAATGTAAGCCTCGAGTTCAGTAATGTTGGTCGGAGCAGGGGCGTCTTTGATTGCTCTGATCTTCTCTTCTGTGGGATGTAAGCCTTCGGCATCGATACGATGGCGCAAGTAGGTCACCGACAGAACCATGAACTCGCACTTCTCTCCGCAGGCGTAGTCCAGAGTCGGAAATAATACGTAGAACATGTTTGAGGTTGGCCAGATGATGAAGCTCTGAGCGGCCAGTGACTAGGATGTCGTCTTGGTAAACAACAACGTGTGGTTCAGCAGCGAACAGGCTATCCATACAACGTTGGTTGATTCCTGGCGCCGATTTGACACCAACACTCAAGCGGTTGTATCTGTAGAGCCCCCGATGCGTGTTGATGGTGAGATATTCTTTGGAATCCAGAACGACTTGTAGGTAGGCCGATCTCATGTCAAGCTTGGTGAAGGACTGTCCTACACTCAGTTTTGCGTATAAGTCATCGATCCTTGGTATGGGATATTTGTCCAAGGTGGAACATTTGTTGATCGACATTTTGTAATCCCCGCAAAGGCATATCGATATGTCTGCCTTCACAACAGGAACAACTGGAGCAGACCAATTTGAGTACTGAACTGACTCAATGATACCTAACTTTTCCAGTCTGGCTAATTCTGCGTCAACTTTTTCTTGCAATGCGAGAGGGAAAACGAGAAAACGAGAGAGAAAAAGGAAAAGACAACATTGCTGATTGAAATATCAGTCCCCAGCAAGTTTGGCCTAAATTATGCAGAAATCAAGAAAATGACCAAATACCATGACCTCAACGATGAAGTGAAAAGAACCTGGAAGCTGAAGAGTGCTGAATTGTACCAGTGATAATTGGATCAACGGGAATGATGAAGAAGAACCTTACTGAGATCTTAAAAACCATCCCTGGGAATATTACCACAAACAAAGTACAGTTGGAGGCGGCTGTTTGGGGCTCAGTGACGATCCTGAAAGGAGCCCTCGGAACAAAACTCTGAGAACAACAAAACTTAACAACTTCGTCCATGAATCAAAATTCTTCACCAAACCGGGGTTGGAGACTTCGAGTCCTGGAAGAGATTCATTCAAGTTATGGAGATAACAACACACACACACACACACACACACACACACACACACACACACACACACACACACACACACACACACACACACACACACACACACACACACACACACACACACACACACACACACACACACACACACACACACACACACACACACACACACAATCTGTTCCGCGGGCTCAACTCGTAGTTAATAACGACTCCAATAGTCGATTAAGTGATTAATAAAATCAAACACGACAGTAAACTCATTATTGTATTGAAGTTTTAAAACGATTCAAGAACTAGAACAACGAGAACTGGCGCTTCTGGAATAAATTTTACTTTGTAACAGCGAAACTCGTCCATTAATAACGAATCTGCGCTGAGGAATAAAAATGTCTGTTCGAGCTCCGATTACAACGAACTGGATCGATTCACCGGCTGAGGAGATCGACACGATCTTGTACGAGGGAACCCAATCAGGACATCGACACGATCTTGTACGAGGGAAGCAGATACGTACATGGTTTGAGTCCCACATAAACTATTAACGTACATAGTGCACAGCACGGACACCACACTGGAACAAGAACGTCACGCGTACCGGGTCCGACCGAACTCCTTATCCGCGGCAGATTCTCCCGGACCGAGCAGGTTCCTCCCATCGGAGACCCTCGTGGATCCCGGAGGGTTCACCTTGTGTTCCTCACCTGAGATACTTCTGTTCATCGGACACAGCTCCGTGTTTGTAGCTTTGGGACAATTAATTCCGGTATAACAGAACTGAGGGACAGCGAAACACGGAACCACGTGCTCTTCTTCCTGTCCAGCCTCTTCTTCTTCTTTAACATGAACAGAGTTTTCAGCGTTTATCGGATCTCCGCAGACCACGCCCCAAATGTAACCTGGACGCCTCGTGAGTGACGATGTTCGTTCCCGAGTTATTTAAACAAGTTTAACAACGACCTTGCGGTTCCTGTCCTCGTACTGTACAAGTTTAAAAGTTGGACATTCGGACCATTTCGTCCTGTTTCATATTATTATTAGTAAGAGTTTCCAAAGAGGTTCCGCCATGTTTGCTTGTTTATGTGAATCCCAGATGTGACGTGATTAGGAGGTGTTGTGATTGGTACTACGTAAAGACGTCTGGTTGCGTGGCTTCGGTTGTTGTGGGTGGCACGTCATGATGGCCGTGTGCTCTGTGAGAGCTTGGTATCGTCTTTAATAAACAACTTGATTGAAGGCGAGCCCTGAACTTACTGCAGGAGGAACCCAGGTTCAAATCCCGTGTACCATATGTGCCTATGATCTATGTCCTCCTGTCCTTGTAATTCATGTAAATGTACACTAATGTCTCCTCACCTGTCCAGAATGGAAGTGTAATTAATTAATATATGGAGCACACAGGTGGTGGGGGTTGCGGGTACAGGTGCAAACAAAATCGGTGATATTTCCACACGCCACCTGGCTGAACAGTTTGCCTTTTGTATCCACTGAAAGACCGGATCTGGATTCGGACCGGAACCAAAATCTGACAGGATCAATTGATTTAATTACATTTTCGACAAAATACGTAGTTTGTTGAATCCATTTTTGGAAGCACACTGTTGTCTGATTATGACGTCACAACCGTGCACGTGGTTGCGCAGCTTGTGGGATTCCCGTTGTCCCCCTTCGCAACTAGATGGTATTCAGAGTACTTTCCCTGCGCAGACAACTTGTTGCGAGCCAACTCTTCTGTTTTTGAAGTTTTTTTCTTTGTTCCAATATGGCTGCCAGACCACATGAGCGCTGACATCATAAATTTATATTTTCTAATATAATTTTGCAGAGATCACACTCAATACATTTCAAACTGATCAGACGAAGCGTTGTCCCTGTCGAATTATGACGTCATCATCAACATCTATTCCCCATATGGAGTTCTTCACAATGAGCCATGTTTCATTTTTTTCCATGCAGCGGTTTTGGATATATAGAGGTGCAACATGTTTCGGTTTTTCCAAGATGGCACCTGTACCACCTGACATATGACATCATGATTATCATTAAAATATTCCGCAGGAGTTTTGCAAAAACAGATCCCAGCAACTACAGACCAATCAGCCTGCTCCCAATTATCAGCAAAGTCATGGAACCCATCATTGCTTCGGATATCAAATCCTTCCTCTTCTCCAATGGCTTGATCTCCGATCATCAATTTGGATTCAGACCAGGTCATTCGACTTTGGACATGCTGCTTCTGCTGTCTCAACAATGGATGGAGGTCCTCAATGCCAAACAGGAAATCAGAGCTGTCTCCCTCGACATATCACGTGCCTTCGATACGGTCTGGCACCCAGCTCTGCTCACCAAACTCTCCTCCTATGGTATCCATGGAAATCTCCATGCATGGCTTGCAGACTTCCTCTCTGGTCGTGGACAACGTGTGGCCCTGAATGGATTTCTCTCATCTCCCCTTCCTGTTCAGGCTGGAGTTCCCCAAGGCAGTGTTCTGGGCCCTGTGCTTTTTCTGGTCTTTATCAATGATCTCTCCGACT
This sequence comes from Myxine glutinosa, assembly GCF_964187855.1. Taxonomy (NCBI): domain Eukaryota; kingdom Metazoa; phylum Chordata; class Myxini; order Myxiniformes; family Myxinidae; genus Myxine; species Myxine glutinosa. The sequence goes on from NC_136265.1 coordinate 59,585,129, forward strand.
CTCCGGAAAATCCTCTCTATCTCTTTGCTGATGACTCCACTCTCTGCCGCTTCATTCCTCTTCCCTCAGATCGTCAGTCTGCAGCCTTCTCACTCTATGAAGACCTGGACAAAATCACAGACTGGTCAAACAAGTGGAACATGTCTTTCAATCCTGTCAAATCTCACACTGTTACTATGTCTCTCCGAAAAGATCGACTGGACAACCCTCCCATCTTCTTTCCCAACAATCCTCTCCAAGAAGTTCTGTCGCTCAAGCTTTTGGGTCTCACTATCTGCCATGATCTTTCTTGGGAAAACCACATTTCCAAGCTGGCCTCCAAAGCCAGTCGCCGACTGGGCATCCTCCGTCGTGTGAAGTCCTTCCTCGGCACACCTGAGCTCCTCACCACATACAAGGCTTTCATCCGCAGCTCAATGGAATACTGTTCTCCCCTATGGGCCGGTGCTCCTGCCTCACACCTAGCTCGGCTTCACGCTGTTGAAACCAAAGCTTTCAGAATCATTGGAATCTCCCGTGATGAAGCTATCTCTGAGGGCCTTTCACTCACTCACCACAAACAGGTAGGTGGTCTTTCTGTCTTGTACCGACTTCTCTCTGGCCTTGCTCCCCCAGCTCTCTCTGTGCTTTGTCCCCCAAATATTCCTACAGGTCGCACAAGATCTGCCAGCAACCCTCTGATGGTTAAACTGCCGAAATCTCGGCTCTCTGCTCACCTTCATTCTTTCATTCCTCTTTTCTTCCGCCTCTGGAACAAACTCCCACACTCCCTTCAATCCCACTCCTCCCTCCAGGTCTTTAAAACAGCTGTTCACCACCATCTCTTATCTTTCCCCATCCAAAACCTTGATCTTTTCCACCCCCACTAATTCACCCCAGATCCACCCTGTTTGAAATTCCAACTTCTTTCCTGGAAGTCCCGGCAGTGTCCATATGTTTTATACCTCTCACACCTCCCCTTCCCATGCCCCCCCCCCCCCAAAGCCCTCTCCCTCCCACAGATCTCTCGATGTCCCTGCTCTCAGATGTTGTGTTTGTGTTCCTCCCCCTCTCGCCCCATCTTGTCTACCGCTCCCCATGTTATATGTTTTATGTGTCGGTTTGTCTTTCTGTGTGATTAATGTTAGCTCTTTCACGAGCCTCGATCTTGTATTCACAAAAAAAAAAAAAAAGTCGCCGCTCCTTTGGTGAAAATTTTGTGCCCATCAGACCAACAGTTGCTGAGAAAAATAATTCCCAATGATCGGATAAGTGTTGCACTTGTCGAATTATGACGTCATAACAAAGGCACCGATGACATCATTAACATATCTTATTCCCCAAGGGGAGCACTTCACAATGAGTCATGTTTCAATTTATTCCATGGAGCAGTTTTGGAGATGGAGGTGCAACTTTTTCCCATTTTCTCCAAGATGGTGTCTGTACCACGTGACCTATGACGTTATAATTATCATTAAAAATTATACAGGAGGAGCTGCACAATGTCTGAAATTTTCGTGTCCATCGGACAAACAGTTGCAGAGGATTTTTTGTTTTATTCAAGCTGATCAGATCAAGCGTTGTACTTGTCGAATTATGACGTCATAATTAAGGCAATGATGACATCACCATCAACATGTCTTATTCCCCAAGGGGAGTACTTGACACTGAGCCATGTTGAATTTTTTTCCATTGAGCAGTTTGGGAGATATAGAGGTGTAACGTTTTTCCAAAATTGCGTCCGTACCCGTGACCTATGACGTCATAATTAAGGATTTTTAAAAGCTGCAGGCAGAGGAGCTTCGATGGTAAAATTTCGTGTCAATCAGACCAACGGTTGCCGAGAAAATGAATTTTTAAAATGCATGCACGTTACAAGGCACATGTAACGGCACACCTATGCACCTGAATGCTTCACCCAACTTTTCGCTTCGTGAGCGCAGGGTAATTAGTCGCACTGCAATACGAGTCGGGGAGACCGGGGCTATGTGTTACAGGGGGAAATTTGTTACATTAGCGAGATCAGCCCGGAGTGTTTACACCACAGTCACACCAAATACCCCGGAACTACGTGGTGCAATTCCTTACATCAGCGAGATCAGCCCGGAGCGTTTCCACCACAGTCACATTAAATACCCCAGAGCCATGTGATGTAATTTGTTACACCGAATACCCAAAATACTCCAAAGACCCAAAATACCCCAAAGACACAAATGACCCCAAAGACCCAAAGGAACCAAAAGACCCTTAAGACCCCTAACACCCAAAACACTGAAATCCCAAAAGACCCGGAAGACCCAAAATACCACAAACACTGAAAAGACCATTAAAGATCCAGGAGACCCAAAATACCCTGAAGACCCCAAATACCCCAAAAACCAAAACACCCACAAATATCCAAAAGATCCTTAAATACCCCCAAAGACCCTTAAAGAACCAGAAGACCTCAAATACCCAAAACACTGCAATGACCAAAAAGACCCTGAAGTCTCTAAAGACCCCAAAGATGCAGAAGACCCCAAAGACCATTAAAGCCCCAACATACCCTGAAGACCCAACAGGCCCCAAAGACTCAAAATACCACAAATGCCAAAAAGACCCCAAAAACCTTTAAAGATCCAAAAGACCATGAAGACCCTTACATACCCCAAAGACCCAAATTACCCTTAAAGGCCCAGAGGATCCACAAGATCCTGAAGACCCAAATGGCCCCAAAGAGCCAAAACACCCTGAAGACTCAAAATACCCAAAAGACCCCAAAGACACCAAAATGCCTCAAAGACAACAAAGACAATGAAGACCCCGAAGACCCAAAATACCACAAATACCAAAAAAAAAACCGAGGACCCTTAAAGACGCATAACACCCTCAAATACGCCAAAGACCCAAAATACCACGAATTCCAATAAGACCTTCAAATATCCCCACCCTCCATTTTTCTCCAACTCTCCCCTCTCACCCCTCCTCCTCAAAGCATCCTCCTCCCCACTTCCTCTCTCTTCAAAGTTTTACTTCCATCTCCTCCAACCTTCTTCCTCATTCTTCCCCCCACTCAAACAACAACTCACTGTGTCTCATCCAATCACCATCAAAACTTTTGTCCTCCTCATCCTTCCCTTTCTCCAAGCTCTTCTGAAATCTCTGACACACGATCAACAGCTCTCCGTACCTCCTCCTCTTCCTGCCTTACCCATCCCCTCCCCTGTCCTGCATCCAATGCTCCCCCTTCCTCTTCCTCTTCCTTAAAGGTAGAGACCTCAAACATCTGGGGCCTCACTCAAACCTGATTGATCTCTCCATACAGGTTGCTTCTGACAAACCAGACTTAATCTGCTTAAAAGAAACTTTCCTCCTTCAAGATGTCTCTGATCCTTAATATCTCTCGCTGGTTACTCCCTCCTCCGGTATGATGGACATGAACCTCGTCCTGGAGGTGGGGTTGCTATCTTTATCAAAAACTCTTCCTCACTCTCCCTGCACTGCCCTCTCTCCACCTCATCCCCAGGAGTACCTCTGGGTACGGCTTCCCCTTCGCTCCCACCTTTTGTTTATATGTGTGTTGTACCGTCCACCAAACATTGATGACTCCATCTACATCTCGCTGTCTAATAACATGGACCAACTTCTATGCACTCATCCCAACTCTTCCTCATATGTGGTGATTTCACCTTTCATCATGCCAACTGGCTGGGGGTGGGTGCCTTTCACTCCAGCCATGGCACCTCAGCAAAGGACTTCTGCGACACAATCTGTCAATTTCCCGACCGGATCTCAGTCAATGGAGTACCTTCTCTTCTCGACTTGGTTATGACAAACGTCCCTGCAAATGACTGCTGCTCTTCTTCTGCTCCAATCGGTTCTTCTGATCATTTCCATGTTAAAGTGGACATCTCTCTGGCCATTCTCAGAGAGCCTCCTCAGCGTTGATGAGTCTGGCATTTCACTCAGGCCAACTGGCACAGTTTTCAAGCAACCATCAATAATCTGGACCGGTCTCCCATCTCTACTGCCTCTGACATCAACTCATCCTGGGAATTCTTCCAAAGTAAATTGCTCTCTCTCATGCACAGATTTATCCCATCTCATTTTCAGTTGTCATACCCTTCCTCCTGTCCATGGTACACTGAATCTTGTGGTGAGGCAGTTGCCCTGAAACAACTTGCCTTCGCCTCCTGGAAGGCAAATCCAACGGAAGGCAATCTCATTTCCTTTCAGAAAAGCCCAGAACACGTGTGTGTCTGTCAGGGATTTCATGCAAGTGATGTCCTGATAGGGGCATAGTGATGTCCATGCAAGTGAAGACCCAAAAGACCCCAAAGACCCAAAAAGACCCCAAAGACCCAAAACACCCCAAAAGACCCGGAAGACCCAAAACACCCCGAAGACCCAAAACACCCTGAAAACTCAAAAGACCCAAAATACCCTTAAAGGCCCAGAGGATCCAAAACACCCTGAAGACCCAAATGGAGCCAAAGACCCCAAAAAACCCAAAACACCCCAAATATCCAAAAGACACTGAACACCCAAAAGACCCCAAAGACCCTGAAGAACCAAAAGACCGGAAATACTGCAAAGACCAAACAGTCCCCAAAGACCCAAAAGACCCCGAAGACCCAAAATACCACAAATACCGAAAAGACCCCGAAGACCCAAAATACCCCCAAAGACCCTTAAATACCACAAAAGAACCCGAAGACTCAAAATACAGCAAAGACCGAAAAGACCCCGAAGACCCCAAAAACAGAAAAGACGCAGAAGATCCACGTAATCATGTTTCAATTGCATGTAATTAATAGACGGAGTGTAATTAATAGATGTACTCAGGTTTCCATAGCATGTAATTAATGGACTTACTGTTCTCATATTCCATTAGTATGTATTTAATAAACGTACCCATGTTTCAATAGCATGTAATTAATAGACATACTCACCTTTCAACAGTATGTAATTGAAAGACATCTGGCAAATAAAATATATTTACTTCTCTATGCAGCTGTATGAAACAAATTGGTGCCCCTTTCGATAAACTTTTCTAGAGCATCACTTGGTTCCTCCTCAGAACACAAGGGCAGTCCAGCATGCACACGAGATTTTTGCACATCACCAGCATGCACATGAGAATGTCCCTTCTCTTTTATACTTCGCCACATGGCACATACCCTTACATAAAGGGGCGTTTTCTATGCCCCTGGCATTTTACCCAAGAATTAAGATGTATAATAGTTGGTTCACACGGATGTGGGAAAAGCTGTTTGCTTTTAAAGATGTTCCTCACTCAAAACCTTTCAGATTATGACAAATTAATAATTTTCACAAAGTCAAGGTTTAACCCCAGTATCTACTACTCTCAAGGTTTTAACACAAGTCTTTGAAAAGAAAATATTATTGGTTTATTTAAACTTCAAAACGAACGAAATGATAACATTGACGTTATAATACAACTATTATGTGATGATCAAAAATATATAAATTATTCAAAACCCACTAGTTGTATTCTCAGTGATAATATACCTTCACCCCAAGATTTAGATAAATCAAAAAAGAACCTCGTCATCTTTGATGATTGTGTTAATGAGAGAAACCAAACGGTTATGGATAGCTACTTACTATACAAGAGGGAGACATTTTTCTTGTAGTTGTTTCTGTCTTGGTCAATCATACTTTCAACTCCCTCATCGCTCAAAAAAAAAAAAACAATGCCAATACTTTTATCAAGCTAAATTCAAGACATCAATATTTTTTGGAGAGACAATTGTTCAACTTTATGCAGGAAAAAGGAATTTGGGGATTACATGAAACACACGACTAGAAAATATAAATACATTGTTGTGAAACAAGATGAGATATTAAATGATATTTTTCAATAAATAAATATTGAAAAAGAATTCACAAGAAAGAGCAAAGTTTTTGAAAAAACATCAGGAGTTAGTTTCAAAAGTTGGAAGAATATACCTCGAGAAAACTTCAAATGCTGCACAATTTTAGTGAAATTTTAGCCAGAATTGGGAGAATTCGAATATGTGCAGGCTATATATTGTGGAGGCTGTACAGAAAAATGAATATTAAATAGGTTCAAAAACCACAACGGGTCTCCTCCCCACAGAAGAATTAGCACTCTTGTGAAATTAGCTATCTTGTGAAACAAAATGTGTTGATATTTTAATGATGAATTGGTATTCTTCAGTTTTGCGCAAGCAAAAAACCGCATTCTTTCAATGGTCAGGGCATTCTTTCAATCGGAAAAAGGACAGGTTCCCGGAGGAATTGAGATTACACGGGAAAATTTTTAAATTTTACAAACACGAATGCACATGATTACAGTTTTATTTAAAATGCTTACAAATGATAGAACACCACCAGGTACTGTTTCCAATATTTATTGAAGATACGGTACAGTACAGTATGATGTAACATTTGATGATGATGATGATGAATGATGATGATTATTATTATTTAAAATCTAGTGAACTTGATGAACTCCTCCAAAGAGGACACGGGTGAGGGTGCCATGGCGGGATTGTGAGCGCAAAAAAAAATGGGTGATTGTGAGCTGTTTCGCTTAGTGCTGCAGATTTCTGTGCACCTCTTTGTATGGTAGCAGAACATCATCCAAACCCCTCTTGAACCGGAGGTACCGCTCTATCATTGGGTCGGCATCTTGCAACCTGTCAGAGACTGACTCCATATCCTGCAGAACATCAGTGAAGAACTTGATGGTATGGTTGGACTGAGCCACCTCTTCATCCTCTTGAATGACCTCCTCCTCCTCCTACTCCTCCTCAGAAGCCTTAATTATAGCTTCCAAACTCTTCCTCAGTCAGCTCTTTACCCACCATGCAAGGTGATCTCCTCCAACTCCTCAGGATGCATATCGTCAAAGCCGTCACCTCCAATCTCCCATGCCAATCCGGCAATTGTCCGCCTCTCTTCCGTGGTGTTGGAAAAGCCTCTGAAGCCATTGACTGACTGACGCCATAGATTGTGCCAGCAAGCGTTGATGGTGGAGGCTTTGACCTCATCCAGAGAGTCCTTGGTGGTGCTGATACAGTGTATGATGTTGAAGTCCTTCTAACATTTCCTGACGCCAAGTTCAGGGGGTGAGTTCAACAGCATCCAAGATGTGACGGAAGGTGCGGCAGGTGTAATATGATTTGAACGTTGAAATCCCACTTTAGGTGCATTAGCGAGGGGTTGTTGAGTGGCAGGAAGAAGACCTGTACATTGGCATGGGCCACCTTCAGCACCTCGAAGTGGTCAGGAGTATTGTCCACCAGCAGAACTTTGAAATAGATATTCTTGCCTGCCAGGTACATGTCCACTTGAGGGACAAAACAGTTGTGGAACCAATCCATAAAGATGCAAGCTGTTAACCATGCTTTTCCGTTTTCCCTCCAAAATACAGGCAGAGTTTGCTTGTTTTTGCCCACGAGAGCACGTGGAATTATGGAATGACTCATCATAAACGGCTTAATCCTGCAGTCCCCTTTGGCATTGGAGCGAAGGAGAAGAGATATCCAGTCCCTGGCAGGCCTGAACCCCATGCTGTCCTCTCACTTTGAGATGAGCTTCCTCATGGTCCGCTGAAGCACACTCGCCCGTGAGCTTTACATTGTTGATACCGTAGCACGGAATAAGTGGGCAAACCATCTGCTACCGACATGAGTTTTTCCTTGCTGAAAAAAGGTGACTGGTACTTTCTCTTTCTGATCCACAAAACCTCCATTTGTCAAATTAGCTCAATCCCGCCATTTTCTTGAAGGCGCAAGTGTAGTGTCCTTGGACTTGGGCATTTATGATTACTCTTTCTCCATCCCAATTAATTGGACCTCTTAGCCATTTCAAGGAGCCTTCCTTGTCGATCTCTGTTTTTTCTGTCAAGCTCTTTTTTATATTTTCCTTCTCTTTTGTCATTCTCCCATTTGGCAGAGTTTATCGGCTGTTTATGGGATTATTTTTGTCCTTTTCCTTATTTGCTTTTTTGCAATCATTGCAGCGGCATTTGTTTCTGCTTTGTTTTACTGTGCAGTGTCCGTCATTTGCACTTGATTTTGGAAGTTTGTTGCTGAATGGATTAAGGATACTTTTTCTGGTTTGACGTTTTTATTTTCTTCCTCATGTACAAATCTCATTTAATAGTCTGTTGAGCTTTTCACGCACACAGCTAGTCCGACGCACGATGTTCTATGCACTTGATTAAGCTCCATCAGACCACCTCCTCTTCGTCTCGGCAAGTAAAACGTCTGATTGCATTGGTTTTTGTATAATAGCTTACAAATCGTTAGATGTTAACTTGTTTTGGAGTCTGAGTTGTGCTCTCCGATTGTGGCCAGTTTATAATCGCACAGCTATGATGGAATACCGATACAGCAAATTGGTTTATAGCTTTGATTTTGTTCATTTGAGAGAGGGATGACTTCAGAACTAGTGTTATTCTGCATAGGTACTCTTTGCTGGTTATTTTATGCATGTTTTTTGGGGGTTGAACTTGGGTGCGTTCTTATATTTCAAAGTATTTGAGTGATGCTTCATTTTCTAGTTCCTGTAATGTTGGCCTTTCATTGATCAATATATTGTGTGTTCTTTATGTTTCATCACATAGAAATGTGCATTTGGCGAATTTGTCAAAACCAAATTCCATTTGAATGTCCTGCGAGTAGCGCTTTACTTAATTCAGTTGATCTGCCAATTTGTTATCATTCGGTGAAAACAGTTTTAGAGAAATCCATGTGCAGTAGATGTGCCACCCCTTCAGGTTCTTTGGTCGTTTTTCTTTTGGACGTTATATTATATTCGTGTCCTTGTTCATTGATGGGGTTACTCAGTGGGTCCAGAGCCAGGCAAAGCAGGAGGGGGGAGAGGCTGTAAGATACCATGCAAGATCTCTTCTCTGTGTATTCTGTGATGTTGAGAAAAATATGATGAAGGAGCAAATGCCTTGCTGCATACAAACACATTTAGGGCTTCTCTGCTGTGTGTATTATTTGATGAATCCTTAACTGTGATGGTCGAGTAAAGGCTTTAGAACACATAGAACACTTATGTGGCTTCTCACCTGTATGGACTATTTGATGAATCCTCAACTGTGATGGTCGAATAAAGGCTTTAGAACACACAGAACACTTGTGTGGCTTCTCTCCTGTGTGTGTTCTTTGATGATCCCTCAAATCTGTTGATCGAATAAAGGCTTTAAAACACAAAGTACACTTGTGCGGCTTTTCTCCTGTGTGCAGTCTTTGATGATTTGCCAAATCTGTTGATCGAATAAAGTCTTTAGAACACAAAGAACACTTGTGTGGCTTCACTGCTGCATGTATCATTTGATGTCTCCTTAAAACTGATGATCGAGTAAAGGCTTTAGAACACAAAGAACAATTGTGTGGGATCTTTCTTGCATGTATTATTTGATGATCCTTCAAATGTGATGAACGAATAAAGGCTTTAGAACACACAGAACACTTGTGTGGCTTCTCTCCTGTGTGTGTTCTTTGATGATCCTTTAACAGTGATGGTCGAGTAAAGGCATGAGAACACACAGAACACTTATGTCGCTTCTCATCTGTGTGTATTCTTTGATGATCCCTCAAATCTGTTGATCGAATAAAGGCTTCAAAACACAAAGTACACTTGTGCGGCTTTTCTCCTGTGTGCAGTCTTTGATGATTCGCCAAATCTGTTGATCGAATAAAGTCTTTAGAACACAAAGAACACTTGTGTGGCTTCACTGCTGCATGTATCATTTGATGTCTCCTTAAAACTGATGATCGAGTAAAGTCTTTAGAACACAAAGAACAATTGTGTGGGATCTTTCTTGCATGTATTATTTGATGATCCTTCAAATGTGATGAACGAATAAAGGCTTTAGAACACACAGAACACTTGTGTGGCTTCTCTCCTGTGTGTCTTCTTTGATGATCCTTCAAATGTGATGAACGAATAAAGGCTTTTGGACACAAAGAACACTTGTGTGGCTTCTCTCCTGTATGCTTTCTTTGATGAATGTGTAAATCTGATGATTGAATAAAGGTTTGAAGACAGACAGAACACTTGTGTAGGTTCCCTCCTGTGTGTATTCTTTGATGCATGCGTAAAACTGTTGATCGAGTGAAGGCTTTAGGACACACAGAGCACTTGTGAGGCTTCTCTCCCGTGTGCAGTCTTTGATGAACGTATAAATCTGATGATCGAATAAAGGCTTTAGGACACAAATAACACTTGTGAGGCTTCTCACCTGTGTGTCTTCTTTGATGAACGTGTAAATCTGATGACCGAGTAAAGGCTTTCGGACACAAATAACACTTGTGAGGCTTCTCACCTGTGTGTATTCTTTGATGATCCCTAAAATCGGATGGTCGAGTAAAGGCTTTAGGACACAAAGAACACTTGTGTGGTTTCCGACTTCCTTGTATATTCTTCAGGGCTTCTGCACAGCACTTACGAGACATGCTGCGAAATGTGCCAGTATCTTGAGTAACTGTCTGTGTCATGTGACGATTGAAAACTTGTGCATTGACCAACTGGGAACAGTTGGACCAATAATCCAGTTTCATTTGTTTCTCTGCAAAGACAAGTCACAAAACACAATAATTCGCAGCAATTTGTCCAGATTTGATTCGTATTTCACAGGTTAATTTGAACATTGTCTTAATTTAAACATTTCTTTTAGAGGGAGAGGGTCCAGTTCGGATTCAAAAAAGGAAGAATTTTGGAACTGGCCAAATGAATGAAAGTTACTGAGGACACACAAACTACCTTCACAGGGGTTGTTCTATCATTCTGGACAGCTTCTAACAATCAGAGATTTTTCTGACCAATATCAGCTTCTCTGTGCTTCCCATGGCAGTCAACACACTTCGATCAACATTCTGGTGAATGCATCCATTGCCCTACCCCTCCACCAATCACTCATCCTTCAGATGGGCAAGCAGCATCCTCTTCCCTTTCTTTATACCTTGAGAAAACCCCACTTGGAATACATTTTTCAATCACAACAATTGTCACGCTCTCTCTGAAAGGACCATGTGGCAAACCCTCCCATCCACTTTCTAAGCAATCCTCTTGAAACTCTTGCATCTCACGATCAGCCATGATCTTTCCTCCAAAGATCAAAAATTCAAATTTCAAATTTCCATGATCTCCCCCCTCAGCCCTCCCCTTCTAAACTCCCTCCTCACCTCTACCCTTCAAATCTCCCCCCCTACTATTTTTCTCCAACTCTCCCCTCTCCTCCCTCCTCCTCAGAGCTGCCACCTCCCCAGTTCCTCTCCTTTCCATCACATACCTCCACCTCCTCCAACCTTCGACTTTGCTCTGCCCCCCCCCCCCCCCTCAAACAACACCTCACTGTGCCTCTTCCCATCACCATTAAACCATTTGTCCTCCTCATCCTTCCCTTTCTCCTCACCCTTCTGCAATCTCCGACACACGATCAACAGCTCTCCATACCTACCCCTCTTCCCCCTCATCTTACCATACCCCTCCCCTCCCCCGTCCTGTATCCGGTGCTTCCCCTTCATCTTCCTTAACGGGATGGACCTCAAACATCTCGGCCTTTGCTCAAATTTGACCGATCTCTCCATCCAGGTTGCTTCTGACAAACCAGACTTAATCTGCTCAACAGAAACTTTCCTCCTTCAAGATGTCTCTGATTCCTTAATATCTCTCCCTGGTTACTCCCTCATCCAGTATGATAGACCTGAGCCTCGTCCTGGAGGTGGAGTTGCTATCTTTATCAAAAACCCTTTCCTCAAACGGCTACACAGCTGACTCCGCTCGTGAAAAAGCTGAATGCCTCACCTCTGTGTTTGCCTCAAAATCTTGTGTCCCAAACCCATCCCTCTCTGCACCCACCATACCCAGTCGTACCCAGCTGCTCCTGGACTTGATGTCCTTCTCTCCTGACAAGGTGGAGAAGTTTCTGTCATCCCTCGACTCTGATTCTGCAACTGGACCTGCTGGCATCAGCCCACGGGTCCTAAAATCCTGCTCTGCCACTCTTTCACTCCCTCTCTCTGTTCTCTTCACCCTCTCTTTTGCTCAAGGTCATCTGGCATCAGCTTGGAAATCAGCTAACATCACCACTTTTCACAAAAAAGGTGCAAAAACAGATCCTTGCAACTACAGACAAATCAGCCTTCTCACAATTATCAGCAATGTCATGGAATCCATCATTGCTTCTGATATCAAATCTTTCCACTTCTCCAATGGCTTGATCTCTGACCATCAATTTGGTTTCAGACCAGCTCACGCCACTCTGGACATGCTGCTTCTACTGTCGCAACAATGGATGGAGGTCCTCAATGCCAAACAGGAAAATAGAACCGTCTCCCTTGACACATCACATGCCTTCGATATGATCTGGCACCCCACTCTGCTCAACAAACTCTCCTCCTATTTTATCCATGGAAATCTCCACGCGTGGCTTGTGGACTTCCTCTCCAGTCGTAGTCAACGTGTGGCCCTGAATGGGTTTCTCTCATCTCCCCTTCCTGTTCAGTCTGGAGTTCCCCATGGCAGTGTTCTGGGCCCTGTGCTTTTTCTGGTCTTCATCAATGACCTCTGATGATAAAGGAAGTTGAGCAAGCGATAAAAGCAATGAAGAGTAGAAAAGCGGGAGGGCCGACGGGAGTTGTGGGAGATATGTTGAAGGCAGTGGGAAATTGTGATGTGAAGAGAATGACAGAGATCAGTAATCTCGTGGTGAAAGAAGGTCGCATTCCAGTAGATTGGGAACTGAGTACCCTCGTCCCTCTATACAAGGGGAAAGGTGACCCTCTGGACTGTGGCTCGTATCAAGCGATAAAGTTATTGGAGCATGGAATGAAGGTATTGGAAAGGGTGTTGGAGAGGAGGATAAGGAAGAAAGTGAAGATTGACGAAATGCAGTTTGGATTAATGCCAGGAAGAGGAACGACAGACGTGCTTTTTATTGTGAGGCAGTTGCAGGAGAAGTACATGGAGAAGAGGAAGAAGTTGTTTCTTGGGTTTGTTGATCTGGAGAAAGCATTCGATAGGGTTCCACATGAAGTAGTGACATGGGCATTGAGGAAGTTGGGAGTGGAGGAATGGTTGATCAGTGTAGTGATGGCAATATACAAAAGAGCGCGCACAGCTCTAAGGACGAAGGACGGGAACAGTGGTGAGTTTGAGGTGAAGGTGGGAGTGCATCAGGGGTCGGTACTAAGTCCACCACTATTTGTAGCTGTGATGGAGGTGCTGACTCGGAATGTAAAGGAGGGTTTACCGTGGGAGTTGTTGCATGCAGATGATCTGGTGTTGATTGCGGAAAGTATGGATGGACTGAATGAATGAATGAATGATCGTTTTAAGGCCATTTTCCCCGCGAGAGCGGGGGTTAGCCTTGCGGGCCCCATGACAATCATGGTTCCCTGTTTGAGGCAATGTTTTTTTTATGGCCGGATGCCCTTCCTGACACCAACCCTTGGTCGTCTCTTACGATGCGCAGGGATACGGTGTACCTATTCTAAACCGGGGTACACGCCGTGATCATTCATCCCAGCAAGCTGGTACTCAAAGTATGGATGGATTGAAGGAGAAAATGAACAAGTGGAAGGGATGTATGGAGACAAAAGGTCTGAAGGTGAATATCAGAAAAACGAAGGTGATGGCAAGTGGTAAAGCATGTGGTGAGGTGGAAAGAACTGGGAAGTGGCCGTGTGCTGGAAGGGTGTCGGGAGGAATTCCATTCAATGTACAATGTGCGCTGAGTGGGTTCATGAAAAATGTAGTGGTGTGAGAGGGTCATTAACCAGTGTGGCAGCTACATTCAAATGTAAGATGTGCACAGAGGGAGCTGCAGATGGAGGAAATGTTGAGTTGGATCTTGGAGACGGCGTGAAGCTGCGAGGTGTGAAAACATTTTGTTACCGAGGAGACATGCTGAATGGAGAAGGTGGATCAGACTCGGAAACGGTTGCAAGAGTGAGATGTGCATGGAAGCAGTTTCGGGAACTGAGTGGCGTGCTGATGAGGAGGGGAGTGTCGTTGAAGCTGAAGGGAAAGGTGTATGCTGCATGTGTGAGAAGTGTTATGATTTATGGGAGCGAGACATGGGTAATGAACGTAGAGCAGCAACGATGATTGGAAAGGATGGAAATGCGAATGGTTCGATGGATGTGCGGAGTATCGTTGAGAGAGAGGAAGACAAATGATGAAGTGTGAAAAATGATGGGAATAGAGCCTGTGATTGATGTTGTGAAGAGGAACAGGTTGAGATGGTTTGGTCATGTGTTGAGGAAGAATGAAAGTGACTGGTTGAGAAGAGTGATGGAAATGAATGCAGAAGGAAGTAGAGGACGGGGAAGACCGAGAAAGACTTGGCCAAAGATGGTGGAAGAAGAAATGCGGGCAAGGGGGTTACCAAGGAGAGATGCAGAAAATAGGGCAAGATGGAGAAGAGTGTCATGGGGACCGCAAGGCTAACCCCCGCTCTAGCAGGGAAAATGGCCTTAAAATGCATGTTGTTGTTTGTTGTATCCACTTTTTCGCAATCCCAACTTCTTTCCTGGAAGACCTTGCAGTGTCCTTGTGTTTAATACGTATCCCACCCACCCCCCCCCATCCTCCCCACGCCTCCTCCCCCCAAGCCCTCTCCCTCCCACAGATCTCCCGATGTCCCTGCTCTCAAATGTTGTGTTTCTCCTTCCCCTTCTCTCCCCATTTTGTCTACCGCTACCCTTTTTTTTTGTTTTGTGTGTTTCTGTTTGATTTTTTTTGTGTGATAAATGTTAGCTCTTTTACAAGCCTCGATTCCTGTATGCAAAAAAAAAAAAAAAGGAAAAAAAAAGAAGATATTCCTAAATGTGAGAACATGGATAATATATCTGTTTCATGGATGTGGATTCACAGACACAAAAAAGTTCAGATATTAAAATTTTCAAATGATAAAAATGATGAAACACACATTGGCCTTCTGTGTTATAGTTCGGAAGAAAATTCAAATTATGCTTACATAAAATTTTTATCAACATTGACCACATCTCAAGTAGTGATATGGAACTAATAAAACATATTCTTGTCAGCGATGTCTCAACTTCTTTCATACGACAGAACGATTAAACCAACATTCAAAATATTGTAGTAATCATAAATCAACCGTAATTAATATGCCAAAAGTAGGTTCAAACATATCATTCAAAGATTTCAACAAATCTATAAAATATCCATTTATGATATATGCTGATTTTGAAAGTATCCTTGAAAATATAGATACTGCTTCTCCAAATCCAGATCAATCATACACAAATAAATATTAAAAACATACTCCTTGTGGTTTCTGTTATGATATCAAATCATCTGTTGGTGATGAACACAAGTTAGAACTTTATGGAGGGGAAGATGCCTCAGAGGAGTTTGTAAAAGGACTGGAAAAAGACTTAGATTATCTAAGATAATGGGAAAAACGTATAAGCCAAAGTCCTTAACAAAAGAAGAGAAAAGAAAATTTAGGCAAAATAATATCTGTCATATTTGTGAGGAGAAAATTAGTGAAGGTCCATAGGTCGGAGACCATTGTCATTTCCCTGGTAAATATAGAGGTCTGGCTCATCAAAGTTGTAATCTCAATTTTAAACTTCCCTCTTTCATTCCAGTCTTTCTTCACAACAATGCTCACTATGACACACATCTGTTTATAAAATAATTGAGTAAAACCAGTGGAGACATTTCAGCCATTCCGAACACAAACCAAAAGTACATCTCATTCACAAAAACAATTCATACATCTCCAATAACTCATATCAGTTTTCTTGACAGATTAAAATTCATGTCAAGTCCATTATCTGACTTGGGAGCAACTATTTAAAACTTTCCAAATCTTAAATCATATTTTTCAATTCAGGAAGAGATTGAACTCCTATCACAAAAGGGGATATATTCTCATGATTCTACGGATTCATTTGAGAGGTTTAAAGAAACACAACTTCCCTCAAAAGAGAATTTCTATGATGAGTTAAATAAAAGTCAAACAACTGATAAAGATTATACACAAGCACAAAATGTTTGGAAGAGGTTTAACATAAAGAACCTTGGGGAATATTACTATTTGTATCTTAAACCTGATGTTCTTTTATTGGCTGATGTATTTGACAATTTTAGAACCGTCTGTCATAATAAAAATTCCGATGGTTTCGACCCTGCTCATTTTTACACAGCCCCAGTTTTGGCTTGGAATGCCGTGTTTAAAATGATGAAACAGAATTTGGAATTAATTGGTGATATTGATATGCTTTTGATGATAGAGAAGGCTAAAAGAGGAGGAATATCTCAAGTATGTTCAAAGAGATACAGTCACGTGAAAAAGTAAGTACACCCCATGTAAAGTTTTGATTTTTTCAATATATTTCAACATACAGCTATTTGATCTTCATTTCAACAATATTGATAGATAAAGGTGATATAATATAACAAATATCATGAAACATTTACATTTTGTAGTCCATTGTATAATTTCAATAAACATAAATGCAAATTTCCCATGTGGAAAAAGTAAGTACACCCTTGGCTCTAATCGGTGGTATTGCCCCCTTTGGCAGAAACAACCTCAAGTCGGCGTTTCTTATAACTGTCTACCAGTCTCTGACATCGACTGGGAGCAATTTTTGCCCACTCCTCCATGCAGAATTCTTTCAGCTGTGCGATGTTTGAGGGGTTTCTTGCATGCGCAGCTCATTTCAAATCCCCCCACAACATCTCGATGGGATTTAGATCCGGGCTTTGACTTGGCCATTCCAGAACCCTCCATTTCTTTCTTTTCAGCCATTCCTTGGTGGAATTACTGGTATGTTTAGGGTCATTGTCATGTTGCAAGGTCCACCCTCGGTTGAGCTTCCACTTTCCGACAGATGGCCTCACATTATCCTCAAGACCCTCTGGTACAATGAAGAATTCATTGTGGATTCTATGATGTTGAGCTGCCCAGGCCCTGATGCAGCAAAGCTGCCCCAAACCATAATATTTCCACCACCATGCTTTACAGTTGGTATCAGGTTCTTGTGGTCAAATGCTGTCTTTGGTTTTCGCCAACCATGTCTTCTGGTACTGTGGCCAAATAGCTCTACCTTTGACTCATCTGACCAGAGCACATTGTTCCAGAAGTGCTGGTCTTTGCCTAGGTGTTCATTGGCAAACTTTAGTCTTGCCCTGATGTTCTTTCTGGACAGCAAAGTTTTCCTCCTGGCACACCTCCCATGTAGATCAAATTGGTGCAGCATCTTTCTAATGGTAGACTCGTGCACTTTGACATCAACAGTGGCAAGAGCTACCTGTGGATCCCGTGATGACATTCTGGGGTTCTTTAAGACTTCTTTCAGCATCTTGCAGTGTGCTCTCGGGCTGAACTTGCTGGGGCGCACTGGCCTGAACAAGTTGGCAGTTGTTTGGAATCTTCTCCACTTGTAGATGATCTTCCGGACAGTCGAATGATTGATTTCAAATTGTTTGGAGATCTTTTAAAATCCCTTCCCAGACTCGTAGGCATCTTTAACCTTTTTTCTGAAGGCCTTGGAGAGCTCTTTTGATCTGGGCATGGTGACGCCGCACACTTCAACAACAAAGAGCAAACCAAACTAAATGTCTGAGGTTTAAATAAGACAGGTTCCTCCAAGATCCTCTCTAACGATGTTCTAATCATTTGCACCTGAGCTGGTGCACCTGATTCTAATTTTAGGTATTTGAAGTAGTGATAAATGTCGGGGTGTACTTACTTTTTCCACATGCGAAATTTGCATTTTTGTTTATTTAAATTATACAATAGACTACAAAATGTAAATGTTTCATGATATTTGTTACATCATATCACCTTTATCTATCAATATTGTTGAAATGAAGATCAAATAGATGTATGTTGAAATATGTTGAAAAAGTCAAAACTTTACATGGGGTGTACTTACTTTTTCACGTGACTGTATGCCAAAGCAAACAACAAATATCTTCCTGACTATGATGGGACATAGTTCTTACTTGATGTATTATGATGCTAACAATTTGTATGGATGGGTTATGTCTCAAGCTTTACCCTATGGAAAACTTAAATGGGTAAAAGAAAAGAATTGTTTAAAAAGTTTTACAAGACATCGCTTTTTCTTCTCAAAAATAATTAGATAAAGCTAAAGTTGGGTATTATTTTGAGGTCGATTTAAAATATCCAGAAGAACTCCACAACAAACAACGACCTGCTCTATGCCCCTGATAAAGAAAGTCCAAGAAAAGAATGGTTTAGTGGTTATCAACAATCATTTCTTACTGCAGGCAAACCAACAGAAAAATTATTTACTACGTCATATAATAAATGGGAATTATGTTTTACATCAAAGGAATTTAATACAATATTTATCTGCTGGTTTGAGAGTGAAGAAAATTCATTGAATTTTCCAATTTAAGCAAAGTCCTCTCTATCTCTTTGCTGATAACTCCACTCTCTGCCGCTCTGTTCCTCATCCTTCAGATCGGCAGTCTGCAGCCTCCTCACTCTCTGCAGACCTGGACAAAATCAGACTGGTCAAACAAGTGGAACATGTCTTTCAATCCTGACAAATCTCACACTCTTACTGTGTCTCTCCGGAAAGACCGACTGGAAAACCCTCCCATCTACTTTTTCAACAATGCTCTCCAAGAAGTTCTGTCGCTCAAGCTTTTGGGTCTCACTATCTGCCATGATATTTCTTGGGAAAACCACATTTCCAAGCTGGCCTCCAAAGCCAGTCCCCGACTGGGCATCCTCCATCGTGCGAAGTCCTTCCTTGGCACACCTGAGCCCCTCACCACATAAAAGGCTTTCATCCGCAGCTCAATGGAATACTGTTCCCCCCTCTGGGCCGGTGCTCCTGCCTCACACCTGGCTCGGCTTCACGCTGTTGAAACCAAAGCTTTCA
The DNA here is from genome assembly GCF_964187855.1 of Myxine glutinosa. Taxonomy (NCBI): domain Eukaryota; kingdom Metazoa; phylum Chordata; class Myxini; order Myxiniformes; family Myxinidae; genus Myxine; species Myxine glutinosa. The sequence continues at coordinate 59,603,995 of NC_136265.1, forward strand.
GAATCATTGGAATCTCCTGCGATGAAGCTAACTCCGAGGGCCTTTCACTCACTCACCGTAGGCAGGTAGGTGGTCATTCTGTCTTCTAATGACTCCTCTCCAGCCTTGCTCACCCAGCTCTCTCTACGCTCTGTCCCCCAAATATTCCTGCAGGTCGCACAAGATCTGCCAGCAACCCTCTTATGGTTAAACTGCCAAAATCTAGGCTCTCTGCTCACCTTCACTCTTTCATTCCCCTTTTCTCCCACCTGTAGAAAAAACTCTCCCACTCCCTTCAATCCCACTCCTCCCTCCAGGTCTTTAAAACAGCTGTTCACTATCATCTCTTATCTTCCCCCCATCCAAAACCTTGATCTTTTCTACCCCCGCTAATTCACCCCAGATACACTTATTCGAAATTCCAACTTCTTTCCTGGAAGTCCTTGCAGTGTCCATATGTTTTATACCTCTCCCACCTCCCCCCAAGCCCTCTCCCTCCCACAGATCTCTCGATGTCCCTGCTCTCAAATGTGGTGTTTGTGTCCTTCCCCCTCTCTCCCCATCTTGTGTAATATGTGTCAGTTTGACTTTTTGTGTGATTAATGTTAGCTCTTACACGAGCCTCGATCATGCATACAAAAACAAAAAAAAAAAAAAAAAGTCATTGGTTGAAGACCTCTATTGATTTTAATACAAAAAGGAGAACAGAGGCAAAGACAGATTTTGAGAAGGACTTTTATAAATTGATGAATAATGCTGTGTTTGGAAAAACTATGGAAAATGTTAGGAACACACAAAACATAAGACTTCCCACATCTTGGAAACAAGCATCTAAATAAATTAATAAACCAAGTTTTCAAAGAGTGGAGGTGTTTTCAGAGAACTTTTGTACCGTTCATATGATTAAAGAGAGTATTGAAATGGATGAACCTATTTATATAGGAACATCAATTCTTGAATTATCAAAATTAGTAATGTATGACTACTTTTACAACAACTTAAAGAAGAAATATGTGAATAATATTGATCTACTTCAAATGGATACAGACAGTTTTTTTTTTGAAAATCAATACGGAAGATATTTATAAGGATGTGTCTCAGGATGTTGATATTTATGATGCAAGCAATTATAAATCAGATAAACGATTCTCTACATAGAATAAAAAGGGAATTGGAAAGTTGAAAGATTAATTGGGTGGAAAGATAATGAGTGAATTTGTGGGATTGAGGTCAAAGGCTTATGCTTATAAATATATAAATAATAATGTTGATAAGAGTGATAAAAAGTTAAAGGGGTCAAAGAAAAATGTAATCAAAGAAACAATAAACTTTGAACATTATTACAACTGTTTAACCTTTAAGAAATAAGAGTATCGAAAAATGAATACAATAAGAAGTTATAAACATCAATTATATACAGAGGAGGTAAATAAGAAGGCAATGGGGGCTTTTGATGACAAGAGATTTCTTTTAGACAACGGATTTGACAGTCTCTCCGATGGATATATAGATATTTAAAGGACAAGTATAAGAGTTAAGATAAACCTAAGAGTTAAGATAAGTACAAGTGTTAAGAGAAGTACAAATGTTAAGAGAAGTACAAATGTTAAGAGAAGTATAAGTGTTAAGATAAACATAAGATTTAAGATAAACAAAAGTATTAGATTTAAATAAGAATTTATTTTTAAAAGGGAATGGGGGGGGGGGAGGAGGGGGTTTAATGAACTATAAATGATAGAACCAAGTAATAACCAAACCAAACCAAAGAGTGGAGAAAAACACTTGGTATAAAAATGGAAAATATCATGAATGTGAGAAACATCAAATAAGTCTTATTGAAGAAATAACTAAAACAAAAGAAGATAAAACAAATACAACACAACAACAACATGCATTTTAAGGCCATTTTCCCTGCTAGAGCGGGGGTTAGCCTTGCGGTCCCCATGACAATCTTCTCCAAAAGAAGATAAAACAAATAAGCGGATAAATTTAAATACAAATAATTTAGAGGTTGTAAAGAAAATAAACATCCTTACATGGACAGAAAACTTTGATGGTTATCAAAAAACTGGAAAAATAATTTACTGCAATCTCAAAATGATATTTGGCTCAGGAGGTGCTCAAACAAGAGCAATAAGAGAGGTTTATCATTTAATCTCTGCCAAACAAAGATACTTAAACCAAGAACCAAGTTCATACATACCATTTATCAATATTCTCGATGGTGATGAGTTCAAAAATAAAATTAAGTTATTCCCTGAAATAGAACATAAACAAATATTCATTGGCTCTCTATATGAGTTCAAAGAAAATATGGGTGTGTTAAAACCAACAAAGGTTTGAGGGGTCCATTGAAGATTTAACCTTTGATTATGGCTTTGATGGGAAGGGAAAATAGACAAAAAAATTTAAGGGTTATGGGGTGATGGTCAAATAGTTTTTCAATTAGAAATTGAGACACTGGGATTATGGAAAAAATAGAACTTAGGTCTAAGGGGGTGAGCTATGAGGGAGAAGGGAGTGTCTCAGAACCAACATTCTTCCCCGACTCGCCTGTATTTTAAATGAAACAGGTATCCCTGTCTCAATCACAAACAAGCCATTTATGTGAAGACAATTTAAATGGACCAGTTATTCTGCAAGGTTTGAAACAAAATTATTTCATCGAGGAAAGAATGAATGAAACAAGTAAACACAATGTGATGTGATCTATTGAGAGTCCGGCTTACCTACGAGCAGCTGAGCACCTTTGCTTGGCTCCATCGGTGGAGAATCACACGGATCCTGCTTTACCTGATCAATAATCAAAGCATCCTGGGAATTCTGAAGAAGGTGGTTTTGGAAAGTTTCTGAAATCACCACTTGATCTTCACCTGAAACCATGTGACAACAGTTCATCACAATAAAGGTAGGGATAAACATACATTTTGAAACCAAAACAATCACTATAAGTAGTGAGGAGAAACGCATGGGGTCTCCAACAGAAAAACACATTTTCCGACTTAACCAAAGGTCAACAACGGAGGGGTTATGGGAAAAAAAACCCATGAATCTGAAAAGGGCAGGGTAGTCTCGAAATGGAGAAAGTGCATGAAGAAATGAGAATTTGGTGTTCTCGCTGATGCAGAATAGCTGTGTGCATTCCATTGCCTCATAAAGATAATTCTTTGAACTCTCAATTAGAGCCCTGGGATTATTATCTGTGGTTCACGACACACCTTTGCTAAAAATCAAAGTCTCAAACATTAGCCACGCCTGGTTAAACAAGGGGCTACTTTTGATAATCACCTTTTTACTCCTCCTACTTCTGCAGATGGCTCCGCCCCTCAAACCCATGCGAAAACCAGACATATTCTCTTCGACCACTCCTAGATTATAGCCATTGTCATGAGATTTCACAAGAGAACGTCGGGCAGAAAAGGTGGGAAAAATAATTTTCGCTCCTTTTTGCTTTGTTCATGGAAACTCAACCTTGCAATTTTTGTTACAATAGAGTTTGAGTTTTTATGATAGAGCTTTTTTTTTTTTTTTTTTTTTTTTTTTTTTTTTTTTTTTTTTTTTTTTTTTTTTTTTTTTTTTTTTTTTCTTTTTTTTTTTTTTTTTTTATATACAAGATCGAGGCTCGTGAAAGAGCGAACATTAATCACACAGAAAGACAAACCGACACATAAAACATATAACATCGGGAGCGGTAGACAAGATGGGGAGAGAGGGGGAAGGACACAAACAACATTTGAGAGCAGGGACAGAGAGACATGGAGACATCGAGAGATCTGAGAGAGGGCAAGGGCTTTGGGGGGGGGGGGGCATGGGAAGGGGGCGGTGGGAGAGGTATAAAACATATGGACACTGCCAGGACTTCCAGGAAAGAAGTTGGAATTTCAAACAAGGTGGATCTGGGGTGAATTAGCGGGGGTAGAAAAGATCAAGGTTTTGGATGGGGGAAGATAAGAGATGGTGGTGAACAGCTGTTTTAAAGACCTGGAGGGAGGAGTGGGATTGAAGGGAGTGAGGGAGTTTGTTCCAGAGGCGGGAGAAAAGAGGAATGAAAGAGTGAAGGTGAGCAGAGAGCCGAGATTTCGGCAGTTTAACCATCAGAGGGTTGCTGGCAGATCTTGTGCGACCTGTAGGAATATTTGGGGGACAGAGCACAGAGAGAGCTGGGGGTGCAAGGCCGGAGAGGAGTCGGTAGAAGACAGAAAGACCACCTACCTGCCTGCGGTGAGTGAGTGAAAGGCCCTCAGAGATAGCTTCATCGCGGGAGATTCCAATAATTCTGAAAGCTTTGGTTTCAACAGCGTGAAGCCGAGCTAGGTGTGAGGCAGGAGCACCGGCCCATAGGGGAGAACAGTATTCCATTGAGCTGCGGATGAAAGCCTTGTATGTGGTGAGGAGCTCAGGTGTGCCGAGGAAGGACTTCGCACGACGGAGGATGCCCAGTCGGCGACTGGCTTTGGAGGCCAGCTTGGAAATGTGGTTTTCCCAAGAAAGATCATGGCAGATAGTGAGACCCAAAATCTTGAGCGACAGAACTTCTTGGAGAGGATTGTTGAGAAAGTAGATGGGAGGGTTGTCCAGTCGATCTTTTCGGAGAGACATAGTAAGAGTGTGAGATTTGTCAGGATTGAAAGACATGTTCCACTTGTTTGACCAGTCTGTGATTTTGTCCAGGTCTTCAGAGAATGAGGAGGCAGCAGACTGCCGATCTGAGGGAAGAGGAATGGAGCGGCAGAGAGTGGAGTCATCAGCAAAGAGATAGAGAGGATTTTCGAGAGAGTCAGAGAGATCATTGATGAAGACCAGAAAAAGCACGGGGCCCAGAACACTGCCTTGGGGAACTCCAGCCTGAACAGGAAGAGGAGATGAGAGAAACCCATTCAGGGCTACACGTTGACGACGACTAGAGAGGAAGTCCGCCAGCCATGCGTGGAGATTTCCATGGATACCAAAGGAGGAGAGTTTGGTGAGCAGAGCGGGGTGCCAGACCGTGTCGAAGGCACGTGAGATGTCGAGGGAGACAGCTCTAATTTCCTGTTTGGCATTGAGGACCTCCATCCATTGTTGAGACAGCAGAAGCAGCATGTCCAGAGTAGAGTGACCTGGTCTGAAACCAAATTGATGATCAGAGATCAAGCCATTGGAGAAGAGGAAAGATTTCATATCCGAAGCAATGATGGATTCCATGACTTTGCTGATAATTGGGAGAAGGCTGATTGGTCTGTAGTTGCTAGGATCTGTTTTTGCACCTTTTTTGTGCAAAGCGGTGATGTTGGCTGATTTCCAAGCAGATGGCAGTTGACCTTGAGCAAAAGAGAGGGTGAAGAGAACAGAGAGAGGGTGAGATAGAGCAGCAGAGCAGGATTTTAGGACCTGTGGGCTGATGCCGTTGGGTCCAGTTGCAGAATCAGAGTCGAGGGTTGACAGAAACTTTTCCACCTTGTCAGGAGGAAAGGACACGGAGTCCAGGAGCAGCAGGGTACGACTGGGTATGGTGGGTACAGAGAGGGATGGGTTTGGGACACAAGATTTAGAGGCAAACACAGAGTTGAGGCATTCAGCTTTTTCACGTGCGGAGTCAGCTGTGTAGCCATTTGAGGTAAGGGAGGGGATGGAGGGGGAACAAACACCAGAAACGGATTTGACCAGACGCCACCAGGATTTGGAAGAGGGAGACAGATAAGAGAGTTCGGTCTTGAGAACGGAGAGATATTGTTTCCTGGCTCTCCTGAGGGTGGACACACACTTGTTTCGGGCTTTGTGAAAGGAAATGAGATTTCCTTCCGTTGGATTTGCTTTCCAGGAGACGAAGGCAAGTTGTTTCTGGGCAACAGCCTCACCACAAGATTCCGTGTACCATGGACGGGAGGAAGGGTATGACAACTGAAGACGAGATGGGATAAATCTGTGCATGAGAGAGAGCAATTTACTTTGGAAGAATTCCCAGGATGAGTTGATGTCAGAGGTGGTAGAGATGGGAGACCAGTCCAGATGATTGATGGCTGCTTGAAGACCGTGCCAGTTGGCCTGAGTGAAATGCCAGACTCGTCGACGCTGAGCAGGCTCCCTGAGGATGGTCAGAGAGATGTCCACTTTAACAAGGACATGATCAGATGATCCGATCGGAGCAGAGGAAGAGCAGCAGACATTTTCAGGGAAGTTAGTCATAACCAAGTCCAGAAGAGAAGATGTTCCGTTGACTGAGATCCGGGTCGGGAAATTGACAGATTGTGTCAGTCCCAGTGAGTCACAGAAGTCCTTTGCTGAGGAGCCATGGCTGGTGAGAGAGGTACCCACACCCAGCCAACTGGCATGATGACAGTTGAAATCACCACATATGAGGAAGAGAGAGTTGGGATGAGTAGATAGAAGTTGGTCCATATCATCAGACAGCGAGATGTAGATGGAGTCATCACTGTTTGGTGGACGGTACAACACACATATGAACAAGAGGTGGGAGCGAAGGGGAAGCCGTAGCCAGAGGTATTCCTGGGGGTGAGGTGGAGAGAGTGCAGTGCAGGGCGAGTGAGGAAGAGAGTTTTTGATAAAGATAGCAACCACGCCTCCAGGACGAGGCTCAGGTCTATCATACCGGAGGAGGGAGTAGCCCGGGAGAGATACTATGGAATCAGAGACATCATAAAGGAGGAAAGTTTCTGTTAAGCAGATCACGTCTGGTTTGACAGAAGCAACCTGTATGGAGAGATCAGTTAAGTTTGAACGAAGGCCCCGGATGTTTGAGGTCCATACCGTTAATGAAGAGGAAGGGGGAGCATCAGATACAGAACAGGGGGGAGGAGGGGTAGGGTAAGATGTGGAAGAGGTGGAAGAGGTAGGGAGAGCTGTTGAAGGTGTGTCAGAGATTTCAGAATAGCTCGGAGAAAGGGAAGGATGGGGCGGACAAAAGGTTTGATGGTGATTGGGTGAGCCACAATGAGGTGTTATTTGAGGAGGGGGAAGAGCGAGGCAGAAGGTTGGGGGAGATGGAGGTGAGAGTTTGAAGGGGGAAGAAGCGGGGAGGATGCTTTGAGGAGGGGGAGTGAGAGGGGGGAAATTGAGAAGCAATGAGGGTGGGGAGATTTGAAGGGGAGGGGTGAGGGGGGAGTTTGGGAGGGAAGGGACAAGGGGAGGGATTTGAAAGGGATGGGATATGGGGGAGATTTGGAGGGGAGGGGTGAGGCAGGAGTCTAGGAGGGGAGGGGCGAGGGGGCGTCTTGGCGGGGAGGGGTGAGGGGGTAGTTTAGGAGGGAGGGGGCAAGGGGGGAGATTTGAAAGGGATGGGTGATGGGGAAGATTTGGAGGGGAGGGGTGATGGGGAAGATTTGGAGGGGAGGGGTTATGGGGAAGATTTGGAGGGGAGGGGTGAGATTGGATTTTTGAAAGTGTACGATTTATGGGAAACGAACATTTATTGCAAAATGAGTTTCTTGTGACCGAGTTAAAAATACGTTTAAGGACGCTGGATGGAGGATGGAGTGCAGGAGAGTTTAGGGAATGTAGAAAAAAGGCACTATAGGAGATGGATATTTTTTTTGGGATGAATTGATTTGGTGAGCAAGTCGAAAGCAGCCTTTTAAAGAAGAAGAAGAAAAAGGTGTTATAAAATATGACGGAATACATAACTTGAGGGGAAAGTGTAAACATTGAAGGTTAATGAGTGAAAACTATCTAGGGAAATGGGGGAGAAACACGTGGTCGAAGAACGAACGAACGAATACAAAGTATAAACAGAGTTCCTCCCATACACATATATTGTTTACCTCAAGTTGTCATTATATTGTGATGTGGAAAGGTGGGGGACGCGCTGGGGTATGGGGGGAGGTGGGGTGAGGGAACGACAAAATGACACAGCAAAATTGTGGTAAGAATGGTATGGATTGCGTGTTCGAGTGAGATAGAATTACTCTTGTACGAGGAATTTGGCTGAGCTGCGCTGTAGGTAATATGTGCACAGTTGGGGGCAGTGATTTTAAACAATATAGCACAATATTGTGAGGGGGTGTGGTGAGGGTGTATCATGTAAAACCTCCTGCAGAGGCGAGGCCAGGTGGAGAACTTGGGCACAATCGTGTCAAGAAAGAGTGATGTGCTTTCAAAAGGCATTGCCGCAGCGTCATTTTGCTTTGCTTTCCTTAAGCGAATACCCTTCAGCTTGGGTTTAATCAGCGGGTTTTCTGGTGCATAGTTTAATGGCAAGGGGCTTTTGTCAATGTTTTACTGTTTCATAAGGACTCGTCTCAGAATCCCCAGGTCTCGGATGTCATTTCTTCCAAGCTGAAATGGTGATCCTGAAGTGATTCAAAGGAAGGGACGTGAAGTTGCAAGTACGCAACGAGTCGCCGGGAACAAACAGCAAGTCATTTCCTTTATGGACACTCAACAACCTTCATTGCCGGCAGCGGTTTCCTTCAGGCATTATTTGCTCCTTGTCACTGGGGTGCAAGAGCATTGAGTGGTATTTTACTGCAGCCTCAAATGAATGCCCCACACATGACTTTGAAGACCGTGCTCAAAGCATATGACTCTCTCTGAGTACTGCCGCTTTCAACAGCTTCACCTGCAGCAGCTTCTCGGTGACCACACTGCTGCACTGGACTAGTCACTCCTTCCTGAGTTTTTTTGCTAAGTTTATCAACACACATCCGCGTGAAACTTGCAGCTAACGCAAAGCTCGCACAACCCACCCCTGCAGATCTGGATGATCATCTCATGGATAGACTGTGGCTAATGCAACACCTCCAGCAAAGCACATCACACAACTACAATCTGAAACAGTGGACCTGAAGAACCTCGCCCTGGAGCTCCATGCTGCGAAACACCAGTCATGCCCAGCATCGTGTACCTCTTCAAAGGATGGAGAGAAACACCATACATTGCACTACCGTTTGCACTATCAGGCAAATGCTCGTCAGAGGAGAGCACAGTGCTCTTACCGTCCGCAGGGAAATGAGCACACCATCAACGAAAGGTGACGACTTTACTTGTGCCATACGTCAGTCGCCTTCTCTTCCTCATGGATCATACCAGGGTACTTTGTTTTATTGTGGATACAGAGACAGAGGTGAGTATTGTTCTGCCATCTGCTACTGAATGGGAAAAAAATCAACAATAATATTCATTGCATTCCACCAACAACAGTGCTATGGCGACTTATGGAGAACATCTCCTCCAGCTGAATTTGAGTTCACGTCAGGTATTTCTGTGTGTGTTTACTATTGCCAACACCAGACACTCGACCCTTGGTGTGGATGTATTGTGTTATTTCAATCTCCTCATAAATGTCAAGCACTGCCATCTATTCAATGCCCCAACACAGCTTTGTGTCCTCGGAAAAGCATCCACTGTGTCGTTGCTGAATATCACATGTCTTCCATCCACACTGATGTGCCCTTTTCAGAAAGTACCTCATGATTTCCCTTCTATTCATTCTATTGTACTGTTGCACTCCATGGTGCCAGATTCTTCTCCAAAGTTGACCTCGTTCTCGCATACCATCACATTCAGATGACATCGTGAAGACAACAGGCACCATGCCATTCGGCCTTTTCAAATTCTTTCAATGCCGTTCGGCCGACGCAATGGCGTTCAAAGCTTTCAATGTTTTATCGATCAGGGGCCCTGGGGATTACACTTCGAGTGTGTAGAAATTAGTGCTGAGCCGATATCGGAACCGTTAATCGGAACAGGCAAATATCGGTCATTTTTCAGGAATCTGCACTGGCAGATTGGAGTCAGTGCAGAGTGCAGATTACAGTTGTGCCGTATACAACCACCAACCGAGTGGCTTTCACCCTTATTTCGGGCGAATTTAAATAAACAAATAAAACAAGAAGACGTCATGCAGAACACTATACTTGCAAAATCCATTCCTCCCCCAAAAAAAAGTTGCCATTGATACATCAAATTGTTTATTTCATTATGGTTAAAATTGACGATCTTAATCAAAGCTAGGGTCAATCGGATTAAAATTGATGATTTTTTAGATGAAAATTGACGATTTCAAAAGTTTGACCATGAGTTCACCTTTGACCTTTTGACGTGAAAAATATTTTGTTTACCAATTCAGTGAGGCACTATGCAATTGCTGGAAGCGACGATTTTTCAGATCAAAATTGATTTTGGAAGTTTGACCTTTTGACCTCAAAATATAGTTGTTTCCCAAAAGTATGCCGTTCAATTTTCAAGTCAATCGTATAGAAAAATGACAATTTTAGGAATTTGACCTCAATATGACAACATTGTTTCAGTCATTCGTCGAGGTCTTAGAAATCTGGCTCAAAATGCCTGCGTTAAAATGACTGAATAACCTTTGTCTATACTATAGGTTCTCAAAGTGGTCCCACCGCCCCCCCAGTGGGCGCTGGGAACTTTCAGGGGGGTGCTCGAGAGTCCACGGGTGGTAGGGGGGCGCTGGCAATGATTTGGGGGGCACTGGCGATTTAGAGGAGCAGCGGCGATTTGGAGCGCTCATTGGGCTTCCTGCAGTCTGAATAGGTTACCTGGCGCCATTCGGTAAATTGGCCATCCAATCAACGACCACATTCTTTCCCCCTTCGCATGGTTTTTATGATCACATATTCGCTGATGTCGTGCAGGTATTTTCTTGTCCATACATGCTCATGCAACAAACATGATAGTGTATGACACCAGCGAAATACTATTGGCCGCCAATGCGGCCAATAGTACACCACTAATTTTTGTCACGTGGTGCCATTTTAACCAATCGGCTTGCAATAATCTTTTTATGCGGGATATAATACACTCTATTTGTGCTGGACTATTCAACGTGCTGGTTCAACTTTACAGCCTGGCCTTGCCAGCACAGACATTGGGCAAGGTATGAACAGTCAGTGTTAGCGCTGGTGTTAGTCTTTCGACATTTTGGCATGTTAATTTCGTTATTCAAAAAAGCTTCATGTCCGGTCGGCTTCAAGATGTCGGCCTCAAAGAAAAAGTGTCATCAGTATTCCGTTGAATACATCAAGTATGGATTCATTCCATCTCCGACGAACAAACAGTTACCGATGTGTTTGTTGTGTGGTATCACGCTGTCCAATGAAGCAATGAAACCATCTCGACTGAGCGAGCACCTGAGTAAAAAGCACAGTGATAAGGCTCGCGCAGAGGTCAGCTATTTCCAATCGCTGAAAGAGAAATTTGAGAAGGGATCCACGGTAACGACGATGTTCAAAGCCAGCCAAAAGCTCGTGGATAAAGGACTGGAAGCGTCGTATAAGCTGTCATTGCTCATCGCCAGATCTGGAAAACCGTAATCAATCGGCGAACAGTTGATCAAACCAGCTGTTGGGAAAGTGATAAAAACCGTTATGGGCCAGGATCCGAATCCAGTTCTCTCGTCGATTTCGCTCAGCAATGATTCCGTGGCCAGGCGGATTGATGAAATGTCATCAGATGTAGAAGATAAGCTGTGTAGTGAGCTGAGAAGCACACACTTCGCAATCCAGCTGGATGAGTCCATTTTGCGTGACAGTGAAGCTCTGTTACTCTGCTACGTTCGCTTCATCCGTGATCAGGAAATGGTGGAAGAAATGTTGTTTGCCTGCTCTCTCCAGACCGATACGAAGGGTTCTTCCATCTTCCAAACGTTGGAGAAGTACTTTACTGATAAGAATATACTGATGGAGAACATTCTCGCTTGCACAACAGATGGGGCACCAGCGATGGTTGGTCGCCAGCGTGGATTTATTGCGCTTCTGAAGAACCAGGTACCGTCCGTGTTCGCCATTCACTGTGTCGTGTACCGCCAGCATCTTGTAGCAAAAGCTCTCAGCACCAGACTTCATACATCACTCCAAACAGTAATCAAAGCAGTGAATAAAATCAAGGTGTCGTCTCTGCATGATCGGCTGTTTTGTCAGCTTTGCCAGGAGAACGATGAGGCATTCAAGCGGCTCCTGTTGCACACCAAAGTTCGATGGTTGTCCAAAGGCGATTGTTTGACCTGTTTCGTCAACACTGAGATGGAGCCAAACCCCCCCCCCCCCACCCCGCCCCCACTTTACCTCACTGAGATGGAGCCAAACATTCGTAATCTCGCAGCGAGTAACCAGGCCCACCCTTCACACTAACGGTATTTGGGCCTGTGATAACAGATTCCCAGTTTGCCTCACCTGGGCCTGTTCTGCTGAAACATTGTAGGTCGTGCAAAATAAAATAAAAAGTAAAGTAAAATAAAGTAAAATATTATTCAGAAAATATTTGGCTTCTGTTATTTTTGCTTCCTATCTACATAAATTCTGGGTGTCCGACCATGAACGATAGGACAAGGGGGGCATTGGGCCGGTCCAAGAGGGCAGAAGGGGGCGGTAGTCCAAAAAAGTTTGAGAACCACTGGTCTATACAATGCATATGCACACAAAAACGTCTGTAACTGGAACATGCAAAATGTTGATGTGGTTAATACCTTTCTCTTGAGACGTTGAATCATCCTCAAAGTCAGATTCAACCTCCACTTTGACAATCAAATCTGAAAAGAAAAACATCCTTCGACGAGGAGAAAAAACAAAATACAAGGTTCAAAGCTTTGGCTTTGTTTCCGATATGGACATGAAGATTTGTCCTTCTTTTAAGTTCAATTTTTTGTTAGGTTTATCCTTCCAGCTACCTTGCATCACATACCTGCGTGTACACAGCAGGATAACATCCCTGGGATTTTCATTTACAGCAATACTAAATTAAGTGGACAGTTACATGAACATTTGGAAACATAATAACTACCCGATTAACTGTGTCATAAAATCCAAGGTTTGTTGATTGATTGATGTCTAACTGTCAGATTGTTGGAGTCCAAACTTGAGTTTATTACAAAGATAAAATACAAGCCACAAGTAAACCCACCTGCACGGGTCAGCACTGTGCTGCATCCTGATTTACTCGACTGAACTCCACTCCACTCTGTTCTACCCTACAATACTCCACACACATGGCGAGAGGGTGACTCCGGTAAACCGCTCCAATACATGACTCCGAACCTAACTTCCATGTTTACAGGATCGTAGCCACGTGTAAAACAAGGATGTACTGCATAATAAACAACTAATTCCACATCGAATCACAAGAATAATTCGCATTAACATTATTTAATACATCGGCATCAAAGTAATACATCGGCCAACTCTACACCGACACCTCACTGTCATGAAGAAGTTATGACTGTTGTTTGGTCAAGACCAATGAGAACTCTCAGTTTACAAAACAAACAAGCATAGCATTCCCATTTTACAGTGGAGAACAATCAAGTAGAAATATAACATGGAGATTGTTGTCATTCACACCTTTGTCAAGCGATGAGGACTCGTCCAAGAACTCGGACTCCACCTTCACAGCCACAATAAAATCTGAAAATTAAACATCGCACAAAACATAAAACATCAAACAGAGTGGCTGTTCAGGTAGTAAACTGGATTAGTGACAGGAAGTCGAGTGGTTGCGAGTGGGAGTATGTCAGGCTGGGAGTGTGTAAGTAATGGGGTAACTCAGCAATTGGCACTGGGACCATTATTAGTCTCCTTCCCAAAGGGGACGAAAGGTTTGCTATGTGTCTGTCCACCTGTGGCTTTCTGCACTTTTTTTTCTATGATCTTCAACATATTTAACTGAAACATCATACATGAGTTTATTCTGGTAAGCTACAGAACAAGTTTGAGTTTCGTGGCGTTTCACCAATTTTCCACCGAGTTTGCCCTTTTTGCTCTGACATTAATGGGGAGCAGAAGGAGACATGCATTACAAAGCAATTCTCACTCTTGTTATTGTTGTAGATTAAGTGGGACAAATTCATCCTCTTTGATGACCTTGTGTGAAACATACAAAACATCATGAGAGCTTACATCAGATCCAGGAGAGCAGGCGAAGGATAGAGTGTGATGTAACACCAAACGGACAACTCGTCTTGCACACAGCCGAACTACTCGACTGGCACACAGCATGATAATATATATATATATATATATATATATATATATATATATATATATATATATATATATATATATATATATATATATTAAAGAGTTGGAGCGATTGGGGATAGATAAAAGAACGATAACTGGAATGGCTTAGAGGTCAACTCAACGGGGCTGGAGAACGAATCATTATTATTAATGCCCAAGAACAAGGACACGACACCAATAGATTTTAAAAGATGGCAGGACTGAGTCAAACGCAAAAGTCCAGATGTAAAAACTCATGTCAGAACAGCTGTACACCCAAAGGTACAACAAGGTATGTAGGGTTATCCACTGGCTCATCTGCAGAAATTTCGATATCCCAGTTCCACAAAACTCATGGACAGATGAACCAAAAGGAGTCATTGAAAACATGGACATAATGTTCACATATGACATGATGATCCCATCCAGAATAAACATGGAAAACAAAGCACTGCGACCAGACATAGTACCCAGGAACAAAAAGGAAAAGACAACATTGCTGATTGAAATATCAGTCCCCAGTGAGTTTGGCCTAAATTATGCAGAAATCAAGAAAATTACCAAATACCAAGACCACAACGATGAAGTGAAAATAACCCGGAAGCTGAAGAGTGCTGAATTGTACCAGTGATAAATTGGACCAGCGGGAATGATGAAGAAGAACCTTACTGAGATCTTAAAAACCATCCCTGGGAATATTACCACAAACAAAGTACAGTTGGAGGCGGCTGTTTGGGGCTCAGTGACGATCCTGAAAAGAGCCCTCGGAACAAAACCCTGAGAACAACAAAACTTCACAACTTCGTCCATGAATCGCAATTCTTCACCGAACGGGGGGGAGGGGAGGGGAGGGGTCCTGGGAAAGCTTCTCACACTCACACACACACACACACACACACACACACACACACACACACACACACACACACACACACACACACACACACACACACACACACACACACACACACACACACACACACACACACACACACACACACACACACACACACACACACACACACACACACACGTCCATTAACGAATCTGCTCTGAGGAATAAAAATGTCTGTTCGAGCTCCAATTACAACGAACGGGATCGATTCACCGGCTGAGGAGATCGACACGATCTTGTACGAGGGAACCCGATCAAAACATCGACACGATCTTGTACAAGGGAACCTGATCAGGATATCGGCACGATCTTGTACGAGGGAACCCGATCAGGACATCGACACGATCTTGTATGAGGGAACCCGATCAGGACATCGACACGATCTTGTACGAGGGAACCCGATCAAAACATCGACACGATCTTGTACAAGGGAACCTGATGAGGATATCGGCACGATCTTGTACGAGGGAACCCGATTCAGGACATCGGCACGATCTTGTACGAGGGAACCCGATCAGGACATCGACACGATCTTGTACGAGGGAACCCGATCAGGACATCGGCACGATCTTGTACGAGGGAACCCGATCAGGACATCGACACGATCTTGTACGAGGCAACCCGATCAGGACATCGGCACGATCTTGTACGAGGGAACCCGATCAGGACATCGACACGATCTTGTACAAGGGAACCCGATCATGACATCGGCACGATCTTGTACGAGGGAACCCGATCAGGACATCGGCACGATCTTGTACGAGGGAACCCGATCAGGACATCGGCACGATCTTGTACGAGGGAACCCGATCAGGACATCGGCACGATCTTGTACGAGGGAACCCGATCAGGACATCGACACGATCTTGTACAAGGGAACCCGATCAGGACATCGACACGATATTGTACAAGGGAACCCGATCAGGACATCGACACGATCTTGTACGAGGGAACCCGATCAGGACATCGGCACGATCTTGTACGAGGGAACCCGATCAGGACATCGACACGATCTTGTACGAGGGAACCCGATCAGGACATCGACACGATCTTGTACGAGGGAACCCGATCAGGACATCGACACGATCTTGTACGAGGGAACCCGATCAGGAGATCGATACGATCTTGTACGAGGGAACCCGATCAGGACATCGGCACGATCTTATACGAGGGAACCCGATCAGGAGATCGATACGATCTTGTACGAGGGAACCCGACCAGGACATCGACACGATCTTGTACGAGGGAACCCGATCAGGACATCGACACGATCTTGTACGAGGGAACCCGATCAGGACATCGGCACGATCTTGTACGAGGGAACCCGATCAGGACATCGACACGATCTTATTAGTTTATACGAGGGGAACCAGATCCGTACATAGTTTGATTCCCACATAAACTATTACCGTACATAGTGCACAGCACGGGCCCCGCACGGGATCAAGAACGTCACGTACCGGGTCCGAACTCCTTATCCGTGGCAGATTCTCCCGGACCGAGCAGGTTCCTCCCATCGGAGACCCTCGTGCATCCCCGAGGGTTCACCTTGTGTTCCTCACCTGAGATACTTCTGTTCATCGGACACAGCTCCGTGTTGGTAACTTCGGGCCAATTCATTCCGGCACAACAGAACTGAGGCTGAGGGCCAGCGAAACTGAGAAACACGTGCTCTTCTTCCCTAACCGGATTCTTCTTCCGCTTCTGCTTCTTCTTCTTTAACTCTAACGGCGTTTTCACCGTTTCTCGGATCTCCGAAGACCACGCCCCAAATGTAACCTGGACTCCTCGGGACGGTGTTCGTTCCCGAGATATTTAAACAAGTTTAACAACGACCTTGCGGTTCCTGTCCTCGTACTAAACAAGTTTAAAAGTTGGACATTCGGACCATTTCGTCCTGTTTCATGTTAGTAAGAGTTTCCAGAGAGGTTCCGCCATATTTTCTTGTTTATGTGAATTCCAGGTGTCACGTGATTAGGAGCCCAGGTTCAAATCCCGTGTATCATTTGTCCATTAACTATGTGAGTAGTGTATATATGTTGCTTCTGGGACACTCATTTTCCCATTGACTTACATGTTAATTTTTCCCCTCCCTCATTGCCCCTAAACACCTCTATTTCTCTCACCCTGTTCTTTACGAACCTTCTAACCTTTTGACATGTTATCCTTATTCATTAGACCACTTAAACAATGGTCCTTCTGTGTGAACCTGTGATCCTTCTGACCTTATGGACCTTTTAACCTTTTACTCTTAATATCATCTGGTGAATCATCTTTGACCCACTCAAACAACGACCCTACAAATATTTGTTTATGCGTGGGAAATAATTTAACTCTCTTGCCACTCCCTTCACCATCTAATATATTAACAAAAAAGATGTTTGAGTTTGGTTCTTTATTAAGATATTTTAACTGAGCTAAGATAAAATGGTAAACCTCCCTCAATGTTCTTGTTTGAGCGCCTGCAGTGCCACACACTTTTTGGTAGGCTCTGCCCACTTTTTGTTAAGCTCCGTCCACTTTTTGGTAAGCCACGCCCACTTTTTGTTAAGCCACGCCCACCTTTATACTAAGCCCGCCCACTTTTTACTACGCCCCGCCCACTTCTGCTAAGCCCCACCCACTAAGTCCCACCCACTTTATAACTCTTCAGCATTGTATCATTTCCAGGTAATACATTACATCATTTTCAGGGAATTTCCATCACATCATTTCCAGTTAAGACACGCCCAGGGAATTTCCACAGGAAATGACACACCCAGTCCTTATAAAAGGCACCGACCACACAGGCTTTTTCAAACACGCTTTCTGCTTCACTTGAGAATGGACTACTATGCCGAAATGGAATGGGATAACTTTGCTATTCCTTGGAGTCCTACTACCTGTGTAGAACTCAACCTTCAGATTGATGAACTGGACTCGAACCTCTTATCAATGGAGGTAAGTTTGTTTATTTATTTATTTATTTATTTATTTAATTAATTATTTATTTAATTATTTATTTTAATTTTGTTTTTTAGATGAGACTCATGTAAGAGTTAACAAAGTTTATTAGTGCTGAGGAAGCGCCTCTAGCGAATGACTTCCAGCCAGTGTAACGCGAATTCCTGTCACAGGAATTCTGAGATCATATAAGTGTGACGTGGCAGTTCCTGATTGGTTCGTGTTGGGGAACCCCTTCTCGCTGCCGACGTGACGTAAATTCGCGCACGCGCACTGGTGAAGCTTACTCGATCTTACTCGATCCCATATTACATGTACTTTCATTGCATACAAATTATACTTCCTCCTAGAATTTCCATGCCCGAACCTCAGCGCAATCCAAGAGGATTCACTTGTTTTAATATTCATAGAGCTTGATTTATACAAATAAAAATATTGTATTAAATTAATACATTGTTATTTTCTTTCACAGGAAATTGTATCTGAGATACGAAATGAAAATTCTGCTTTTAACATGACTTGGGATGAAGTTATTTTTTTGTTTGAAGACATTTTGAACAACCAAGACCCCCAGAACGAGTTCTACCTTGATGACCCAGCCAAAGTTATACCTTGGAGATCCACAAAATCCTGAAAAAGAGTTTTACCACGATGATACTTGTGAGTTATCAAAACAAAACCCACTGAACAAGTTCTACCTTGATGAGCCAGAATACAAGTCATACATTGGAGACCACAAATTTCTGAAAATTGGGAAACGGGAATTCTCCCTGATGGTCCGCAGTTATACTATGTGAGACACATCATAGAAACCCTAAAAAATTGGGCAAGGAGAGTTCTCCCTGATGGTCCGCAGTTATACTATGTGAGACACATCATAGAAACCCTAAAAAATTGTGAAATGGGAATTCTCCCTGATGGTCCGCAGTTATACTATGTGAGACACATCATAGAAACCCTAAAAAATTGGGCAAGGAGAGTTCTCCCTGATGGTCCGCAGTTATACTATGTGAGACACATCATAGAAACCCTAAAAAATTGGGCAAGGAGAGTTCTCCCTGATGGTCCGCAGTTATACTATGTGAGACACATCATAGAAACCCTAAAAAATTGTGAAATGGGAATTCTCCCTGATGGTCCGCAGTTATACTATGTGAGACACATCATAGAAACCCTAAAAAATTGGGAAAGGGAAGTTTTCCCTGATGGTCCGCAGTTATACTATGTGAGACTTATCACGGAAACCCCCAATATTTCTGAAAATTGTGGTTCTACCTTGGGGACTTGGAAAGATGGTTATATTTTTGGAGACTCGGAATGGGGGTTTTGTTTTGATGACTCGGAATGTGATACCTATCTTGGAGGCTCAACAGGAATGTGGTTATACCTTGGGAACTTGGAAAGTTGGTTTTATTTTGGAGACTCTACCTGTGGGGTTCCTCTTGGAGACTCTTTGGATTCTAAAGCAATGAACAATGTTCTTTATTTAATGACGCTTGATTTAAGCAATATCAAGAAAGTTCGAGGAAGAAAATGCTGGAAAATTCTTTCTTCCCATTTCTACTTCTTCAAACTTGAAAGCCTTGAAAGACAGAATTGACAGAAGAGGAAAAAAAAAAAAATGAAATACATATTTTTAAAAAAGAAGAAAAAAAAGATTATGTTAGGGTTTGGGTGGGATTTTGAATGTGAGGGTTAGGGATGGGGTTGGGTTAGGGATGGGGTTGGGTTAGGGTTGGGATTTTGAATGTGAGGGTTAGGGTTGGGGTTGGATTAGGGATGGGGTTGGGTTAGGGTTGGGATTTTGAATGTGAGGGTGAGGGTTGGGGTTGGGTTAGGGATGGGATTGGGTTAGGGTTGGGATTTTGAATGTGAGGGTTAGGGATGGGTTGGGGTTGGGTTAGGGATGGGGTTGGGTTAGGGATGGGGTTGGGTTAGGGATGGGTTGGGTTAGGGATTGGGTTGGGTTAGGGATGGGTTTGGGTTAGGGATGAGGTTGGGTTAGGGATGGGGTTGGGTTAGGGTTTGTATATTATTATGACTCACTCACACATACACACACACACAAAAGTTAAGCCCCAACTAAAAAGTTGTGGGATTCTGTGTTTGGGGTTCACAGATTTAAAAACGTATCCCCATTATACACACACAAAAGTTAAGCCCCAACTAAAAAGTTGTGGGATTCTGTGTTTGGGGTTCACAGATTTAAAAACGTATCCCCATTACATTTTATTTATTTATTTATTATTTTCAAGGGTATTACCTGCTTACTTGTGTTTTTTGTAATTCTTGCGAGTAAAATGAACCCAAGATTTCTTCTCCATTTAAATCATATAATTTGTAGGTCCAAGGGACTGTATCCACTACATCAATGATTTTAAATAATTCACGAGTCCATTTTTGTGTATAACCTTTCTCAAAATGACTTTTCCATTTGTATATTCTTACAATATCACCAACTTTAAACTTGGGCTTTCTCAAATTAATCTCCTTTTCATATTCTAATTTTGTAAATGTTTCCAATGGTTTTGATTTTGTTGATGAATGAACTGTATTATTGTAATTATCTACAATATCCTGAATTAAATACACCCATTTTTGAGAACCGAGTTGTGTGAATTTTTTATATAATTTCTCTTTTAAAGTACGATTAAAACGCTCAATAACAACTGCCTTTCCTTCATTAAAGGTGCTGTATAATTTAATACCCTTCCCCTTAAGAAATTTCATGAATATTTTGTTATAGAACTCTGTTCCCTCATCAGTCCATAACTTCTTTGGTTTCCTTTTATCCCGATCAAATATTCGCTTAAAGGCTAACATTAAAGTATCACCCCTTTTATTTTTTAAAGGGACAACCCAGGCAAATCTACTCCTCAAATCAATAACGGTTAAAGCATACCTGTATCCCCTGTCATTATTCAATTCAATTAAATCAGCGGACCATATGTGGTCGGTGTATTTAGAATAAACCTTCCTTCTTTTAAACTTTGTGATTATAGGTTTGTGTAATTCTTCAGCCAAAAGCTCCTCAGTCTTGATGACATCATTAGAGCCTAATAGTTTTTTGAGGAATAACCAAGACCAAGTTTCAATTTAGCATTTATCAAATTTCTCACAATAAACCTATCAACTTTCTCTCTCAACGTTGGATTTTGTATCAAAGACAAATTATACAACATTTCGCTGTCGGCTTTATGTTTTTCAGTCAACGTAGTGGTTTTCCCATAAGCAATATCATGCTTCATACACACTTCGTCAACCCTATTTGTAGGTTTAGACCAAGGTTTAGGATTGTCAGCCTCATCTAATCTTTTATCCAGGTTTGTTCCTGGACCACAGAAAGAATACCCTGGAAGGTGTAATTCCCCTGGAATTCCAGTTGTTGTAAATTTACTTCCTGACAGAAACTTTTGTATGTCTCCTCCTCTTTTAGGAGAGATGAATTGGCACTTTTTAGAGCCACACACTTGACATATTCCTTTTTGATAAACTCTATTATTTTTAGCTTTAACATAAGAGATATTTTTAGATTTAGTTTTCTTTTTACATTTGAGACAATAACTCATATTTATTTATCAGAAAAATTCCGACAGAGTATCAAAACCTTTTTGGTTTTTAACATATACATTTCTATCTTAATTTTTTAAAACATAAAGAATCCTAAGGAATGCCTTCACTCTCTCCTCCATTTATTTACAAATAAAAACTAACTAAAGTCAATGACACCAACATCATCAATCACATAATCTTTTCCTTCTTCTTCTTCTTCTTCTTCACCACTTTCACGTTTAAATCTCCTCCCTGAAATTGAAGACATTGACGTTGTTATTTTTGAAACCATTATCTTCATAAGAGTTGTTAATTCTTTAATTTCCTCTTCGGTGCATTGAGATTGATTTATTTGCTGTAATACACTCAATCTTTTACGAATCTCACTGATTTCCATCTTTTTATATTTTTCCTCCCTCTCTCTTTGCTCCCTTTCCTCCCTCTCCTCCTTCTCCTTTTTCTCCCTCTCCTCCTTCTTTTTCTCTCTTTCCTCCTTCTCCCTTTTCTCTCCTTCCTCCTCCTTTTTCTCCCTCTCCTCCTCCTTTTTCTCCCTCTCCCTTTCCTCCTTCTCCTTTTTCTCTCTTTCCTCCTTCTCTTCTTTAACTCCTTCCTCATCCCTTGCTACCCTTGAGCTTGAGCCCCAAAGAATATTATACATATACTCATCTGGATTTTGAGATATTCTTGTATCTATAATTATTTTTCTCATAATAGGATACCAATAAGATTTGTTGACGATTTCTAAAAGAGTTTTATATTTCATAACTTTGAGAAGTTCATTTTTATTTAATATTTTAAACAAGTCTCTATTTGTGGGTTTAACAATATCAGTATAAGGCCAGTTTTTAATGACAAAATTCCCATGTATATGCTCCAAATCATAAGGTATGTAATACCGAGCACCCTTTTCTTGTAGGTATCCTTGAATACAAAAATTATAATTCTATTGTAGTCTTCTTCCTGCCATTTATGTATCAGAAATATATGTGAGATTAATATTATGACAGGTAATACCACCCCATCTTCCCACTACCAAATTGGTTTGTATTCCTTGGCTTTCTATCCTTATCTCATGACCTTCCTTCTTTGTCATGCTAACCATCGCTATACTATCATATATTTTTCTTTTCTTAAAACCATGTATTTGTTGTTTATTAATTGTACTTCCACATAAATCCTTATCCTCACCAAGTGGATAATATTGTTACGGACACGACTTAGATGTTATGATGGGCCGAGCGGAATGGCCGCCGTGTCCGCACAAGTTACCCGATTATACTCGAACGTTGGCCGAGTCGCGCTACGCTAGATCAATGAAGGAAAGGACACAACGGCTGGATTAAATGACACGACACCAGGGGTCCAGTTCTCAAGACCTCCGGAGGATGTTATAATATTGCGGAAGGTTAGATTACAGGGATGAGAGAGACAGCATAGAAAAATAGGCACTTAATTACGGTCTTATAGTAGCCCCGACAGACGACAGATAAACAGGACAAAACTGACTCACACGGGGATTGATGGCAAGGAAGGCGGGTAGTCGATGGCTCAAGGTGCACTCTTGGCTCAGGGACAGAATCGACCCGGTCCGGTCCAGAGATGCGGGAGGTCTCTCAGCGCTCGGAGGTCGCGACTTGTCTTTCCAAGCTGGGGGCGCATCTGACGTCACCTCCGGTAAGTGGCTGCGTATATCCAGCGGGGAGTGACACGCCCTCGGATCGTTAGCTCCGCCCCAGATGGAATCGGCCCGCCGCTTCTTATTGGGTGCGGGGGGGTTACCGGGCTCCGCCCTTGACGAGGAGCTGACAGTCAGCCCCTTCGTGGTAACCCCGTCGGAGCACATGGGCAATGGCGGCTAACCAAGCCGGAGTGAGGACGCCCACTCCCCGCACCGCGGCCGCGCCGCCCCCGCTGTGGTTGTAGTTGTTGTTGTTCCATGAGATGATGGGAGGATGCAGAGATGAGGTTGTGGGGAGGTATTGGGAGGTCCTAAACTCACTACTGGTGCCATACAATCACATTCTGGTGCAACGAAGAGTCAGAATTAATGGAAACGAGTCCTTAACTGACATAGACTAAGAATAACTAGCAAGATGTCCTATAGTTGTCTACGTGAGATGCGGTGAACCTGGGCACGACATTTAATGGGGGAAAAAGTGGAAGGTCGGTTCTACAGAGTGTTGTTTACAGACAATGGGACTAGGGAATGGGGGATTGGGGATAGTTGGGGAGTATTGGGGAAATAGGGGAATATTTACAAGCGGATATGGATGGAGGCCAAATCCCATATCCGCAACATTGCACCCTTCTCTACCTCGGGGCGTCCCGACCCGATAAATTTTTACCTACTTTAGTGTGGCACTCAGATGTAGTTCCCTCTACTATTAACTCTACCCTGAGTGCGACAGTTTTACAGATGTTCACAAATGAGTAAATATGTCCCCCTGCGACGTTGCACCCTTCTCCTCACAGAAACACACCCACAGGATAACCGAATCGCAGAAAGAATTCTCAAACTAAACATGCAGCCGGTAGGGAGCATTATTTACACAAGACTACGCTGATATTTACACTACGATCCAGGACCTGTTTTTGGAGGAACACATGCAGATGTTATGCATAGAGAGAGCACGCATGCCAGCATCGATACACCAACCCACGAGTGCTCTGTGGCCTTACGGCCTTTAATAATGTGCAGAGCACCCCATCCAAGCACCAAAAGCACCACCCCATAACACAGTCAGCACCATCCGGTGCACCAATAAAATGTTCATAAATCACCGGTGGTGTCGCAGCCGGCCGATGTTCTGCCGCTGGTCTTGCCTTGGAGCCCACTTGGTGTTCTGGCTTCCTTCAAAAATAAAGAAAGGCGCCAACCGCGTCCATTTCTAAATTGTGGCCGTCAGGGGGCCAACTATTAGTGGTTCACCTGTATGGCCTAGGTGCCACGTTGACCCATAGGTCCATCAACGGGTGGTGCTTGCCCGCAAAAGACTGCGGTCCATGGTGGGCGGCCACAAACATTGCGGTCCATATGGTGTATCGATCCCGGCAGCAAGCAGCGAAAGTGCAGGCCCACAACTGCGGAGCCAGCACCTCTCTCTCCTCTCTCTCTGCCCCAAAGCCAGATCCTCGGAGGTGGGAGACAAAAGAAGAAAACAAGTGAGTAAGGTGGTAAGGGCGCAAAAGTGCACGCAATACAAGGTAATGCACACTAGGGGCACATGGGAACCAGGTGAGACAGGTACGTTCCTACCGTATGCCCCCCCCCCCCCCCACCAGGTAACCTACATTGCCCCTCCCTTACCCCTTACTGTATCCACAAAACACAACACTACCCATAAACATCTACTTTACAAATCAACAACGTCCCTACTGTCTTCCCCGTTCCTCCCATAAACCAAATTCGTCTTCTCTCCCTCCTAACCAATCAAATTTGCCATTTTCAACTCTCATCAAAATTTGCCATCTCCAACTCAACATCATAATTTGCCATCACCAATTCAACATCATAATTTGCCATCACCAATTCATCATCAGTCCCTCCTAGGGAGGGAGAGATGGAATCACCCCAATGTCTCATCCACGTCGTGATGCGTCTCACAAATCCTCACAGCAATTCTCATTTCCTGCAACAGAACAAAGAAAACACAGGTGTGGAGTCATCATCATCACCACAGGTAAGTGGCTGCGTATGGTGCGACAGGTTCATCAATCCTAACTATTTCCTAAATGACTTTAACAACTTTACATTACCCGGGGTCTTTCCCTGCCAATCCATTGGCCAACTTACACTATGGGTTCTAAAAACCCATTCCCATTGACCAAACTGTGGTGCTTTTCAATTTGGGGTCTCACTCCCCCGATTCATCTCCCGGTGCCCTCGCACAATTTCTGGGCCGCGACGTGTACCTCTCCCAGCGGGTCTACGCACCTGCACACCCCCACCACTGCAGTTGCCTCCGAGCTTACCTGCTCCTTACCCTAACCTAACTACCTGGGGAAGGCCCTCTGGCGCTCTCCCCACTCGGTGCCCTCTCTGGCACTGGGCTACCCGGGTCCGTCCTCCGGATCCTCGGGCCCCATCCACAACTCTACCGGCTCCCAGAGCCCACCTGCGGCCTCACCTGGCCGACATCCTCACAGTGGTGGAGTGCCCAACCAACTACACACACTAACAGGCTACACGCCCAGCCATTTCCACAACACTAATGCACCCATCCACAATACCATTCTGCAACCGCACCACAAATGCCAATATCCAACCACAATTTACCTATACTCTCTACCTAACACTTACACTACCCGCCCCGGGTATCCGTGATGGGGGTCCACTCTTCCCCCATTCACACCTTCGCACCATGCACACCACTCCGTACCACTTACTCCAACTCTCTCCACACACCTGTACTTGCACACCTGTGCTCTCACACCTGGTGCCACCTGCACCCTTCACTCCCCAAGCGCATTCGCGCTGATCCACAACACTCCTACTCACACACTGCTCCACACACCTGTCCAGTTGCACACCTGTGCAATCACACCTGTTCAATTCTCACACACACGGCATCATCTCAGCTAACTACTCCCTTCTAAAACTTGCGCTTCCCAGTCGTCCCTTTAAACTATTGCGCTCCCTCGTCATTATCATCCATACTAATCTACCTGCGTCCCCACTACAGGTATCAGTCACTAACTAAACTTAACGTCACCTAATGTCATCTTCGCTAGATCCCTATCAATATCCTAACCCACCCGGGCTAGTTTTCACTGCCATACACCCCATAAACTATAGCGCATTTGCCCCACGTCTGTGAGGGATGGTGGATTTGCCATCCCACCACATCGGGGGTCTCTCCACTATCAATTTTGTTCGTCCAAATTTCAATAAATCAAAAATTTGCCAATCACTACTGCCAATCCCTTGCCAGTCATCAAATTTTGTTTTTCTCTAATTTTGGGGCCAAAACACTATCCTCATCACCCGTCTACTCACTAATGCCTCTCGGTGCGCCAATTCCTGTCCAAAGCCCGGCTTCGTAAAGCCAAGCCATGAATGCGGGTTGTTCTGTGCCAGCGGCTGGATGCGTCCGGCACTCGGTGCAGGGACGGGGGCTTACCCGGGCCGAGATCCCACGCACCACCTCGGCGTGGAGCCATCCCATGGCTCGATCTCGACCTGCCGGAATGCCTCAACAAAAAGTGGTCGCCATGACGACCCTTCCTATCCAGCCGCCCGCTCCGCCTAGTGGAGCACGGACGCGGCCGTTCAAAGCGAGGCCCAGCACGCACCGAGGGCCCGATTCGGCTAAAAGTCGCTCTAACCTCTAACCCGGTTACCGTCGATGCTTCACCTGGACGCTTACACCCCG
This sequence comes from Myxine glutinosa, assembly GCF_964187855.1. Taxonomy (NCBI): domain Eukaryota; kingdom Metazoa; phylum Chordata; class Myxini; order Myxiniformes; family Myxinidae; genus Myxine; species Myxine glutinosa. Next base: position 59,630,685 of record NC_136265.1, read on the forward strand.
CAGCCCGTTCCTTGCTCACACATCCAGCCGTTTCCATGCTCCTCGTACCTTCCCTTACACACCCAGGTACACCCATTCCACTCACAGCCTTGGTCACACACCTGACCACCGAACACTTTGGCACACATTCGTTGGTCGCACACCTCACCAACACACCTCTTTGCGCCCCCTCCTCTGTCACCTCCTCTGTGACAATCACAGGTGTGCTCTCATTCGCACACCCAACCACGTGCCTTACCACCAACTCCAGCGTGCATTCCCACTCACGCTCTACCATTCCAGGTGTGCATCCTTCCATCCCAGGTGTACATCCTCGCTCACCTGTCACAACCAACTCACTCTCCTTGTCACTCTCACTACTCTCACCTCCATTCTTGACAGCGCACTCACCCTTACTCTTGACAGCGCACTCTTTCCTCATGCACCTGTCCGTCACACACCTTTCTCACGCACACTCTTGCGCACACTCTCCCGTCACACCCTCTGTAACACTCACCACCGGCGTGCATTCTTCCTTGCCTTTGACAGCGCACTCTTTCCCCATGCACCTGTCCGTCACACACCTTTCTCGCACACACTCTTGCGCACACTCTCCCGTCACACCCTCTGTAACACTTACCACACCACGCTTCCATGTGCTCCCTCGCACACGCGCTACGACCGACTCACTCTCGCCAGCACCCTCACTCCTTGGCACGCACTTTTTCCTCACACACCCCAGAGTCGGACTTTCTCGCACACCTCCTTTTTCGCACACCAGACCTGTCGCACTCTTCACCAACGGCCTCTCACGAACACCCGGGTCCATCTCGACCCCCAAGCTTATTAAATCACCTGGCGCATCATACGCACGACCATATTGGTCACCACTTACACCGGGTCCACTTTCTCTTCGCTTCTCCTCCATCACCTGCGAATCCCTCATCCGGTTAATGAGCACATCATCACGATCCAAACACAGAATTTGGACCAATTCTTTTACTTCCTCCTTTATCTCTTTCTTATCCTCTCTCCGTCGCTTTCTAATTTCGCTCACCCCTTCTTCCACTTCTTCTAATTTCTGCTTCACCTCCTTCATCTCCTCGTGCACCCCTTTAAGTTCTTCCTCTAACTCCACTTTATTTTTTTCTATGTGCTCCCGCACCTCCCGCTCTTTAACCTCCATCACCTCTACCACTTTGTTCATTTTCCTCGTCAGGTCCTCATGTACCGCCTGACACTCTTTCTTAATTACCCCTACGTCCTTTTTCATCTCCTTCTGTGTCGATTTTAAACCCTCTATTACCGCTGTGTTCTTCTTTACCTGGTCCCCCAACTCCTTTTGTCCCACTGTCAGTTGTTCTACTCCCAGCGTCAACTCCTCTATACCCCCTTGCAATTTTACAGTCCCCTTTCTCACCTCCTTCTCCATGCGCTCCTTACAGTGCCTCACCTCCTCGCGCACTCCTCCGACCTCCTCACTCACACCTCTTCTGATCTCCTCTCCCATCACTTGCATCTCCTGCCCAGATGCCACCCTCATCTGCTCCATTTCCTCCCTGTGAGCATCCAGTTTGGTTTCTACCCCCATTCTGACCCCCTCTATCTGCTGCCCCATTTGTTTAACTTCCCTTTCCGCTTGGTCCCTCATGTCCCTCAATTTGCCTTCCATCCTGTTTTCCAACCCCTCTAACCCCTTTTGCATCCCTTCCATTTGATTCTCTTGAGCGGCCATTCTGTTTTCTACCCCCATTAACCCATTCTTTACCTCTTTTATCCCGTTGTCTAACCCCTCAAAATTATTGTCTAACTTCCCAAATTTCTTGTCTAACTCCTCAAAATTATTGTCTAACTTCCCAAATTTCTTGTCTAACTCCTCAAAATTATTGTCTAACTTCCCAAATTTCTTGTCTAACCCCTCACCGGTACCCCTCGCTTCGTCCCTCATTGCCCCCATTTGGCCCTCTAATCGCTCACCCAATCGCTCAATTTGGCTCCCCATACTCATCTGTACAGCTGCCTGTAGCTGTGCAATGAGGGCCTGCATGTCAATCGGCTGCATGTTAAAGCCCGTTGATACAGCGGGCTCGGCTACCGCGCGCTCTTGCGAGGCGCCATTTTGCGCGCCCGCAACGTCGGGCGCAACGACGCTATTTTGTGCGTCTGCTACCCTCACTGCTTCGCTCTCCTCATGTCCCTCAATTTGGTCCTGGATCGACCCTGCCTCACTCTCCTCTACCGGACCCCAGCCGACTTGGTCTGCCATAGCGCGACTTTCAAAATTCGGGTTTTTATATTTTGTAAAACACAATCAAATTTCGCTGTTATAATTTCGAGCGCGTAAAACGCGCTCCGGATCGAATCCCACTCCTCGACACCAATTGTTACCCTAATGGTACAATTGGTGTTCCAAAATTTGGGCTAAATGAATTTAGTCCCAGGTCCGAATCCGACACTCCTGACACCAATTGTTACGGACACGACTTAGATGTTATGATGGGCCGAGCGGAATGGCCGCCGTGTCCGCACAAGTTACCCGATTATACTCGAACGTTGGCCGAGTCGCGCTACGCTAGATCAATGAAGGAAAGGACACAACGGCTGGATTAAATGACACGACACCAGGGGTCCAGTTCTCAAGACCTCCGGAGGAGGTTATAATATTGCGGAAGGTTAGATTACAGGGATGAGAGAGACAGCATAGAAAGATAGGCACTTAATTACGGTCTTATAGTAGCCCCGACAGACGACAGATAAACAGGACAAAACTGACTCACACGGGGATTGATGGCAAGGAAGGCGGGTAGTCGATGGCTCAAGGTGCACTCTTGGCTCAGGGACAGAATCGACCCGGTCCGGTCCAGAGATGCGGGAGGTCTCTCAGCGCTCGGAGGTCGCGACTTGTCTTTCCAAGCTGGGGGCGCATCTGACGTCACCTCCGTTAAGTGGCTGCGTATATCCAGCGGGGAGTGACACGCCCTCGGCTCGTTAGCTCCGCCCCAGATGGAATCGGCCCGCCGCTTCATATTGGGTGCGGGGGGGTTACCGGGCTCCGCCCTTGACGAGGAGCTGACAGTCAGCCCCTTCGTGGTAACCCCGTCGGAGCACATGGGCAATGGCGGCTAACCAAGCCGGAGTGAGGACGCCCACTCCCCGCACCGCGGCCGCGCCACCCCCGCTGTGGTTGTAGTTGTTGTTGTTCCATGAGATGATGGGAGGATGTGGAGATGAGGTTGTGGGGAGGTATTGGGAGGTCCTAAACTCACTACTGGTGCCATACAATCACATTCTGGTGCAACGAAGAGTCAGAATTAATGGAAACGAGTCCTTAACTGACATAGACTAAGAATAACTAGCAAGATGTCCTATAGTTGTCTACGTGAGATGCGGTGAACCTGGGCACGACATTTAATGGGGGAAAAAGTGGAAGGTCGGTTCTACAGAGTGTTGTTTACAGACAATGGGACTAGGGAATGGGGGATTGGGGATAGTTGGGGAGTATTGGGGAAATAGGGGAATATTTACAAGTGGATATGGATGGAGGCCAAATCCCATATCCGCAACAATATTCTTCTTTACGAGACTGATTAAAATCATGTAGGTCTTCTATGTTTATTGAAAAAGACCAATTATACCCTAAATCAGGCATATCATACCCCCATTTATTAATTCGCATATTAACTATATGTCCTTCTTTATAAAATTCAATTGTAAGCAGGTAGTTAAATTCAATGAGGAAAGGTGTATGGTCAGTATAACCAGGTGTTGTGGTTGTAAATTTTACTTGTTTAACAAAACGTGCTGTTTTCTTTAAAAATATATATTGTGATAAATCACTTAATCTAATTAAGTCATTCGCATCTGTAGGGTTTGGATAATTGATTAATTTATAAGTATTCTTCATATTAATATTTTTACTTACACTATATTTTTGTCGTTCAGCCTGTGCCTTTGTATAATAATTTGATAAATCAATATCCTGAGGATTTTCCAAAGATAGAACCATCTTTTCCAACATAAGTCATTTATATTAGATTAAAAATGATATCATAAAAATTTTCATGATTGTTGAGTTGAAATAATACATATAAACATAATTGACCACAACATTTAGAATTAATTTCTTGAACTTGAAATGTTTGATAAACACCATTCTGTAAGAATTGTATTACTTCAACAGGTGGTGGCATACCATAACTATCAAAATAATATTTATCCTGACTATTATGAATACAAACCCAATGAGAACCATTCTGTGTGTCTAAATTCATAATAATATTCTTTGTATTCTTATTTATATGTATTAATTCATCTCTCATACAAATAACCACATTATCAATTTTTAGTGTTTTACAATACTTAGCTTGTTCTATATTTGACGTTGTATTCTTTCCAAATTGTTTAAACCATTTATCCATTTATTTATGAGAAAGATACAATCCATTACCCCGTTTAATTAGTTTAACACCCGCTTGAGCGATAGAGGAAAGCATATCTCCAACCAACAATCTAGCTTTATCAGGTAGACTTTCAAGTTTTTGAGCAAAATCTACAATTACACCACTTCCACTAATTTGTTTCTCCAACAACTTGTTATGTCTTTCCAATTCTTTTTGAGCTTTTAGTTGTGCCTTCCTTTCGTTAGCAGTTTTTACCGCTGCTGAAATACCACCAGTCAATGCTCCCGCCGCACTTAAACCAGCAAATAAAGGAATTAGAAACGGGAGAAATCCTCCTCTTGACTCGTCTATTGAATATTTCTTTAACATAGGTTTCGTCATTTTAATTTTAAGTGATCCAACATCATTTAGTGTTTTTACTTGTGTGTGTGTGAGTAAAACATCAATTCTTACAGCTCCTTTTCTTTGAATTGTATTAACATTAATAATACAAGGCTTTTGATTTTGAATACAAGATGTTAATTTATTAAGATTGATTTGATTAACATATACCCCAACCATTTATTTATGAGAAAAAACCTATGTGATATTAATCATAACACCATTATCTGTATTAATCTGTAATTCTGTTTCCTCCAAAAGCAAACAATATGCATTAACCTCTTCACTCTCCCCTCTTTCAATGTATGGAGAAGTATCCACTCGATTAGACTTTATAGTTTCCTTTTGAGAACTCAGCTCAATTGCGTAGATTGTATAAAGTTTTTGAAACACAACCATATCCAAAATAGGATCATTATTACCATTACTTTCACACACCTTTTGGTAGGACTTGTTGGCTTCCGCATAATCATTTTTTTCCCAATCAATTTCCAATCTATCTCGCGGATAAAATGTGCCATCAAGAGAAACCCGAAGTTGTTTCACCTTAGCATTATCACTCAGGGCATTATTCTTATTAGTACCGTCCTCTCCATCTGGTTTTTAAAAAATGAGCCAGAGGTATCGTGGCTTTCCTTGAAGAACACCCAAATTCCAAGTGTAGGTAGTGTGTTCCAGTTTAACGTGTTGACATCTTCTTTTAAGGTATGATACATTTAGCGGTTTCTTTGAGTTAAGTCTTCTATTTAACATCTCTTCTGTTTTAAGATTAGGAGTATATTCACTGATATACCAACACAAATCATTAATAACAAATTTATTATTTTCTCCAAAAGCATTTTCAACCCCAAAAAGCAATCTATTTACATTATCATTCCTTTGCAGTTGAAATCTAATTTTAAGCCCATACAAAACTTTATCATAATCACAAAATCCAAATATACCTTTCAGAGGTACTGCTATGGTAAAACTATTCTCAGCTTTTGCGTCATCATTATACATCGACTTCCTTTGACTATAACCAGGGTCTGCGTTTGTACCCGTTGACATATCAGGAATAAAACCTTCAACAGCTCCCTTACCCATTCTATCACTAAACGAATATAGTGTAAATTTCATCATTTCAGATGTAGCAGAGACATAATCAACCGCTTCAACCTCTTGTGTTCCAATATACAGGCGGACACTATCAAACATTTTCCAGAAGAAATCATTTACGAGTGTAGCATTAGTATTATTCGCAGCCTTAGTGAATTTAAATTTACACAGCAAGAAACTATCAGCTATATTCAAGTAAGTTTGTTGATTATTTATTTCAAAACTTTTTGTTCCGTTTGAATTCCAGTCTGTTCCTGTAATAGCATTTACCTTAAAATAGTCTTCCTTTTTAGTGGAGTTTGAAATGATAATCGTATCATCCAAATCATAGATACTATCAATCGCTTCCATACTTGTATTTATATAGCATTAAAATTGTTGAAACCCTGACCCAAGTATTTTAATGATTTTTTGTCGTTCTTGTGAAGATAGTTGAGTTTTACCTTTTTTTATTTCTTTGATTGTTTGTAATTTATGAGACTCCTTTTGAGCATCTTTTATACTCTTTATAGCACCCGCAACTGAACCCACGGCAGAAGCAGTTGAACCAATTAGGTCTTTATGTTTAAGGATGGTTGAACCAATACCCATTAGAGTATCAATTATCCCATCTCCTTTATTTCGAAATTGATGACCCACACCCCATTGTCTCTTTGGTTTATAGTATCCTCTACCCACATACCTTGTATAGTATGGTGAAAGGTACATGCCCTCCCCTGTAATTATTTTAAATTTTCCCAACTCGTGTTTTCTCACAATAACCATTATTTATTTATTGAAAAACTTCACGTCGGTGAATTCTGATGGATATAATTTCATCATTAAAGGATATCATACGATTATCTTGGTCGGTTATCCTAAAATTTACTCTGTATATGGTTTTTCCTGACACAGGTAAATAGACAAGATTTTTTGGTTCCATATTAAATTTATAACCAATCGGGGTTGAGTATGCACTGAATGAAAATATTGTATTTGTTCTTATTCCATCGTTATAAGCACCATCAATCAAATCATAATGAATTAATACTGAATTTATACCGGAGGATATTTGAATGACATTATCACTGTAAGACGTCCCGTTAGTTTCAATCTTTTTTGAAGAGAAACCCAATAGCTCTCTGAACGAATTTTCAATCGTGAAATCAACTTTATAATTATTTTTAAGTTTAATCGTTGATTTTGAAGTGTGTTTTTGAATATCTATTACAATATTTTTTGGTTCATCACCTTGTTCTTTCATAAGGCGAGAGACTTCAGAAGATATTTGAGAAATCTCGTAAGCTCCGGGTGAAACGGTTATAGTTTTATATCCACTTCCTGGATTATAACTAAACTTGTTGTTTTTCTCTGTGATATTAAACAAGGTATTATAAGTTTCCATCGACAATAAAGATGCCTCATATGAGGTAAGGGGGTCAAGTTGTAGTGGGTAAGGGAATGAAGCTGTGTAATCGCTCGTTGTGAAATTAAAACTAAGAATTGTGCTTCTCATCTTATTTAATATCTAATAAAATATCTTTGTATTGACATTTATTAATTATTTTCATATTCATCAACTGATCTATAATGGCTGAGGATTCATTAAAACAATTGTTGTTTCCAGCCTTCTTACTACCTAACAACAATAATAGCCTATTAACTAATTGTGATGGGTCATTTGGAAGAAAACTAACACCCGAACCAAGCTTACTTAAAGCATCAATAATATGTATCTCCTTCTCATTCTTCTTACTTTTACCAGCAACAGAAACTCCATAATCAAGTGCATTTAGCAACTCAATATATACCCTATCTTCCTCTCTTTCCATATCAAGTGGTTCCTCAAAATATTTTGAACCGCTGAATCCGGGGTTTGTTGGAAGAAACATTAATCTTGGAGTTAATTTAACATTTGGTTGAGTAGAACTCAAGAACATCAATTCATCATTAAATATCAATACCTTTTCTTTCACAAGATGGAACACTGCTGGTTCTTCTGTTGGAATGAGACCTGCTCTGGTTTTTGAATCTGCCAAATATTCATTGTTTTGAAGAGCTTCCACTACATAATTAGGGGGTTGATTTACCTCCTCAAGTTTCTGAAATAATTCTTCATCATTATATTCTAATTTTCCAAGTTCTTGTTTTGTTATCTGACTAAAATCTTTGAGCATTTGAAGTTTTTTCGGAGTAAATTCTACCGTGGGAACTGTAGGGTGTTGAGTTTTTAAAAGCGGTTTAAAAAATTTCTCTTGTTTTCTTTCAAAGGCTTCTTCACCAGTTAGTTTCTGTCTCCGTTTCTTCTTTATCTCTTCCTGTTGCTTTACAACTTTTGAAACCAACTCTTGATGTTCTTTAAACTTTCTTGCTCCTTCTTCGGTATTCATTTTCTGTATTTATTTATTGAAAAATATCATTTAATGAATTGTAAAGGTCAATGGGAAAATTTTCCTTTTCTTTGTCATTATAGTAAATGTGTTGAAATAAATCCTTTTCTTTAAATATTTCATCAAATTCTTTATTGGTATTAATATGAGTTGTTATTTCTTCTTCACTAATACTTGTATCTCTGCTTTTCATACGTTTGCGTTGAGTCTCCTCATCGATATCAAAACCGAATGATAAAATCTTAACTCCATCACCACACAATTGTTTAATAATTTGTCTCATTCCTTCAGGATTAGTTTCTAAAATCCCAAGACCATTAGATTTTACTTTATTTAACTCACTCTTACAATGTGAATATTTTGTAGAACCAAGAGAGACCTCCTCAAATATTTGACCTTCGTTCCTCAATCGCATATGTTCCTCCATTGAAATGTAGTAATAATCTTTCCCTTCTACTTCTCCTGGTCGCTTTGCTCTGGTTGTAGTACTCACAAAACGAATCATAGGGTGTTTTTAAAAAAAACTTACAATCTTTTCATTTTTACTATTCAAGAGTTTAGATTTATGAAAGTTCTTTCCTGAAGCAGATTTACCCACAAGATTAATAATAATAGTTATCATTTATATATGTAATTATGTTTAAAATAAAAATACATCCTTTAATATCTCATCTTGTTTCACAACAATATATTTATATTTTTCAATCGTGTGTTTCATATAATTTTCACATTCTTTTTTACTACATAACGTAGAGCAATTATCTCTCCAAAAATTACTTACATCTATTGAATTTAACTTAAATAAAATAAAAGTATTGGCATTGTTTCTTATTGAGCGTCGAGGGAGTTGAAAATATGATTGACTAAGATATATACAATTACAAGAAGAATGTCTCCCTCTTGTATAGTAGCTATCCATTACTGTTTGGTTTCTCTCATTAACACAATCATCAAAGATGACGAGGTTCTTTTTTGATTTATCTAAATCTTGAGGTGAAGGTATATCATCCGTATTATCACTGAGAATACAAGTTATGGGTTTTGGTTTCGATTTTGATTTCTGTGTATCACAAAATAATTGTATTATATCTTCAATATTATAATCATTTAGTTTGTTTTGAAGTTTAAATAAACCGATAATGTCTTCCTTTTTAAGACCCGCATTAAAACCCTGTGAGAGTAGTTGATACTCGGGTTGAAAACTTGACTTTGTAAAAATTATTAAATTATCATAATCTAAAAAATTAGGACCAAGGAGCATCTTTAAAAGTAAACAGGTTTTCCCACATCTGCTTGAACCAACTATTAGACATCTCAATGAATTTGGAATGTTTTTATGGTTATTAAATTTTATCTTATTTTCCCAAACGGGTAAAAAATCATTCATTTATATATTTGGAAAACAAGTCATCTAACTTTTTTTGAGCTATTTTAGAAACTCTATATTTTATCCTGAGTTCGGGTTTAATTTCAAAATAATTCATTATTTTATTTATATAGTATCTTGTATTAACATTTCCATTAAAATTATTTTGAATAATAAATATCATTAAACCCTGATACATTTCCTCAATACAAATAGTCTCTTCCCTTGAAAGAAATGGTGTATTATCATCACAATACTTAACATTCATCTCTCTTAATAATCTTGTAAAGTAATTCATTTTTGGTTCTAATTTAAAAGAGTCATATATATTTTTATTTTTTTTATTATCATTAATTAAAATTAAATCACAGAAAATACATTGTTTATATGAACCCTCATTATTAAGCCCTATTCTATCACAAGCCAGACAATTCTCTAACTTATCATATGGAGAGTCTGGAAATTCTAAATATCCTTCAGAACTTATCATATTTAAATCGTAAATTTTTACTTAAACTAAACGCAAGTTTATTCATTAATAAATACAATGTTTCAAAGCACAAAAGACAAATTTCAATCAATCTCTACTTCGGTGGAAGATATAGAAAAATATGTCAAAGATGTTAAATTGAACAAAGATAAATATGGAAATTTTTGGGTAAAACCAGTTATGGAAAATAACATGAGCCCCTCTATTTCATTTAAAGGAAGAGCTCTAACTATACCTGGAAAGACATCCATTAAAGTAAATATAACAAAAGTTTCTCCTCTACTCCTGGCAATTTATTCAAAGCTTGAAAAAGTGATTGACCACGATACTTTGAAAAAGAATGATAAGACCATCAACAATACTCGTGGAGAAATTTGTATTTACTTTAATAATCCAAAGGGTGTAGATCTAAGTAAAATGAATGATGTTAATATTTCTGGTGAAATGTCATTTCGTTCTATGATAGTTAGAGATTATTTAAAGATAACTTTTGATATTAAAAATGTAGAGATTGAATCCGTTAATGAAAGAAAGTATATTGGTATAGATGGAAAGGTTTTTTCTGCTAATTAAATATGAGTCATTACAGCAGTGAAGATTTTACTATTTCATTGAACTCGGACGATAGTGATGATAGTATTTCATTGAACTCGGACGATGGTGATGATGGTATTTCATTGAACACAGATGATAGTTATGATACTAATAGTTTGTGCTCAAATGATAGTTATGAGAGTAGCTTTATTGATGACTCTGAGTATGATTCTGAGTATTCATGTGATAGTTATGACTTCGATGATTCTGAGTGAAAAAGTGTTTTAGTTTAAGCACAGCGATATATATAAAACACCACGTTTTCTCACGCTATAAATATGGTTTATTGTGATACTTGCGAGAAGGAAGTAAAATATTATAAACAACATATTCTCACCGCAAAACATACATACAACATTCTTAACAAACTTTCCCCTCTTCCACCTAAAACAAAACATTGTAAGGTCTGTAAAACAACCATCCTCAAGAAGGGGTTTAAAGCCCATCTTAAAACTAACAAACACTTGTCAAAATTGTTTACTATTAAAAACTCTGATGGTGCATTCAAAGGACATATTAAAATAAGAGTCTTTAACTTCAAACCTCCTGAACCAGAGTCTATATACTAGAGTAGCTCATGGTGGTTGAGTATGCACTTTATTGTACAGACCTAAACTCTTCAGGAATCCACTAATTGAAGGTCCAGGAACAATATTTGGTTGGTAACACATTTGCCACTGACGGCGAAATAGCTGAAATGGCCACACCCCTTTTTGGGCCACGCCCCCTTTTTTGCCGTGACTGTATCTACAGAACCGTTGGACCTAGGAGGTTGCCCGACCACTCAAAATTTGCGCAATGGCCACATTATGGGGGGTCAGTAATACATTTTCATATCCAAAAGTCAATGGTTTTTAAGATAATTGCCAAAAACCGATTTCAACATGTTACGAACTACAATATTATTCGTAATTGTTCCTGTTCCTGTTCCTATTGTTCAATTACTTGATTCCTGAAGAGTCTAGACTAGACTAGAGTCTAGACTAGAGTCAAGACTAGAGTCTAGACTAGAGTCTAGACTAGAGTCTAGACTAGAATTTAGTCTAGAGTCTAGACTAGAGTCTAGACATGGCTAGAAATTCCGGTCATGGGTGTTTTGTCGTTGAGCCTGCATGCAGGCAGCGGTATCCCATAAAACAACATGGCGTCGCACCGAGAAGCAAGTAGAGGCCGAAGAGGCCTAGATTACAGGCAATTTAACTCTTTCTCCTCTGTTCTTAGGTGAAGGTGTTTAGGTGAAGTGTTAAAGTGTTCTCTGATGGCAAGTAATTCTACTTTCGATCCCTGCTTGCTGTAACTAAAACATGGTAAGTTTTTAAATAATAGTTGCATTTATTATATGCACATTAAATCAATCTGAAACAAACTGGTACAATGAATTTCGCCGCTACAGAGTACACCGCCCCCAACACTGGATGCAGTTCATGAAGTACATGTTCCCAAACACCAGCAACACCAACACAGATGAATGGCTCCTGAAGTTTGACACACTGTTTCAGTATATGCATTATTGGTTAAGTTCTGGAAGTAAAACTCCATTTCATTGTAGCTTGACACAAACTGTCCACAACCTGTCAAGATCAAGACAGCTGATTGACATCATGAATAGGTTGAACTTAGCCATCAGCTATGATTCAATGAAGAGGATCAACGCTTCGGCTGCCCAAAAGATGGTGGAGGATACCCTACCCAACAGATGTCCTGTATCGTCAATGATCTCTGAATGGCATGTTGTCCAAGGCGCAATGGACAATTTTGACCATACAGAGAACACAGTTTCAGGAAAAGATGGCAGCCATGACACTGTTCTAGTCATATTTCAGAACCAACCGAGAGATAGCGATTCTGAGGACATTCAGATGACAAGCTGCTCAACACCACTAGGAAAGAGAAAGTTTGCTGGTGTGCTGCCATGTCAGGTCATTGAGAAGTCACACCTTGTCAAAGGCACTGGTGATATACCGGAGACATTTTCAACTACACCATACAAGGATAATCGAAAGCACAGTGTTGATGATGATTATTTCCTTTGGTGCATGGCAAGACAGAAGTACACCGATCGTGAGGAGGGCTATTTTCCTAGCTTCACAGCAACAATGAGTGCACTCCAGGATCCACTTAAGTTTGATGTTACAAAGACGTCATTTGTACCCATCCTTCCATATGTCGCAACCGAAATGGACACAATATTTACATCCATGATAAACTTTCAGGATGTCTTGAAGCAGAAGAATGCCGTGTCAGGGGCATTGTGGTCTGATGAAGGGGTGTATGCAATCGCCAAGGAAATCCAGCTGTTGAAGCCAGATCAGTTTGGTAACATATTCCTTGGAATGGGACCTTTTCACATGGAGAAGATTGTCATCGCTTGCCTTGGGAAGTTTTTAGGCTGTATCGGTATTGATCTGGCTTTGATTGAGACTGAAGCCTTTGGCAAGCTCGTTGTAGAGAATAGTGTCATGACTGGAGGTCACTATTGCAAAGGCAAGGAGGGAATGAGTCTTGTATCAGAGGTGATGACAGTTCTTATGTTTGAGAAGTTTCAACCTGACCAGGACAGTACTAGTTGTGAATTAGACCAGAAAATAGAGACCATGGAAACTAAGATGCAGCAGGCTTTAGATAGTGACCATACAGAGTTCAGAGAGATTTGGGAAGAAAGCAAGATCTTACATGCAGACTTGAAGAAGTATTTCACCGAATGGAAAGAAACGGCCTGTAATGAGAATGTGAGGTACTGGAGCTTCTTTCTGGATGAGCTGTATCCTATCCTGAGAGATCTTACACACTCTATTCGGCAAGGCGATTGGCATCTTTTCGTTTCAGCTGTGCGGAGGTGCATGCCTTTGTTCTTCGGGTTTGGCCGGACAAACTATAGCAGATGGGGTACGCTGTTCCTTGAAGATTGCCTGGACCTACAAAGGAAGTTCCCGGGTATCTACAGATGCTTTACAGATGGTGGATGGGTGATGTACCACACTACCCGACAAGGCAGTGCAGTAGGATTTGACATGGCACTCGAGAAGTGTTACAATAAACCCGCCAAGGTTGCTGGAGGTATCATTGGGATGACCAGACAGAAAGAAGCAGTAGCCTTATGGAATCTCCTAAAGCATGAGAAAGATCTTCATGTGGCACAGCTGCTGGAATGGTGCAACTTGGGAGACAAAGATGACAGTGAGCTGAGCCTACACCATGAGTTCAATCCAAGTTCTACGAAGATTGGCCATGTTCGTGCAAAGGCCCTTCTGGATTACATAAAATCCATCAACAATCCGTTCGACGCTGGAATCAGACTTCAGAACATCTCTACTGGAGCTGACATTCCCCAGGAGGTTGTCGACGGATTACTTGAATGCCTGGAAATTGGTGAGAAGAGTTATGAAGAGTTTGTTGAGACCAGATTTCAGGATAAGGAGAAGCACCTACATGATACAATCCCTACCAACCGCAAGACTGTTTTCGTGAAACGTACTTCTACTCCGTTCACAGCGAAGAAATCGATGGCGAAAAAGGATGCAGCGGAAACGGTTAGGTACATTGACTATGCTAGAGAAAGAGGGTACAGCATGCTAGAACTCCTGAAGTATGAATTGACCAGCACATCCCAGTTCCTCACCACTGAATGTAAAGATGGCATCAAATTGAAGAAGCCCGATAAAGCCTCCTTAGCCAGGGAACTTGTCAGTCGCCTTCCACAGGAGACGAGGAATGTAAAGAGTGACGCTCAGATGACAATAGTGGACTTCATGGCACTTGTGCGTAAACTACCGATGAAAAAGATGGGCCTTCACACATTCGGGGAATTGGCTGAGAGTCTTTCCAACAGGATTCTTGCTACAGGCTCCGTGTCCACAAGAATAGACATTATTTTTGATGTTTATCAAAAATCATCAATCAAGCAAATGGAACGGGCACAGCGAAGTTCCTCAGAACAAATCACAATCACCATTGGGTCTGACAATCAGAAACTCCCTGTCGATCTTGATATGTTCTGGAGCTCAATGTTGAACAAAGTTCGGTTGCAGGAGTATGTCTTCAAGTGGATGCTGCAGAATGTCGAGTCGGACAAGGAAATATTCTTTGGAGGAGTATATGGGGGTGAATGCAGGAAACTGTTAGCTGGCACTGAAACACAGATCGCAGAGCTCTCAAGCAACCAAGAAGAAGCCGACGACAGAATCATGTTCCATATTAATGATGGTGTTGTGAAACACGGGGTTCAATCAGTCTTGGTCGACTCGCCTGACACAGATGTCTTTGTCAACCTCATCTTCCACTTCAACACAACCTGGCAACTACAAAAGCTGTACGTGAAGCTTGGTAACCGGAAAACAAAGAAAACTGTACCAGTCCACATGTTGGTTGATCAACTGGACAACGGTTTGGTGTCGTGTCTCCCAGCCATTCATGCTCTCAGCGGTTGCGACAGTACCAGCAAGGTGGGTCCAAAGCTGTCTGGCCTGAAAGCATCCATCGATCTCTCCCTACTGGAAGGGTTTGGTGTAGAAGAACTGTCACCACAGATAACAAGCAATGCTGAAAAGTTCCTTGTGTCTGGATTAAAGAAGACCGACTGTTCCACTTTCGATGAATATCGATGGGAGCAGTACCACAACTCCAAGAAAGAACTGGACTTCAACCAGCTTGTGTGCTGTTCATCAACGCTACGAGAACACATAAAGCGAGCATTTCTTCAGTGTAAGATGTGGTTGCAAGCCCCAACTCCTGCCGTCACCAAACCAGATCCACTCCAGTATGGGTATGAAGCAACGGACGTTGGCATAACACCAGTGATACTGCCAGTATCGTGCAGGCCCGATGACCTGCCTCCTCCATGCAAATGCCCAAGAGCATGTATGAGTACCAAAACGTGCACTTGCAGAGACAGGAACATTAAATGTGTCACGTTTTGTGGCTGTAGTAAAGGCGAAAAGTGTAGAAATCCAAATAAGTAAATTCCAAAATAGGATGATGCAAAAGGTATAAGTGTCATATAATGTTGTGGCCTTGGTGGTATCATACAATTGTAGTTCGTAACATGTTGAAATCGGTTTTTGGCAATTATCTTAAAAACCATTGACTTTTGGATATGAAAATGTATTACTGACCGCCCATAATGTGGCCATTGCGCAAATTTTGAGTGGTCGGGCAACCTCCTAGGTCCAACGGTTCTGTAGATACAGTCACGGCAAAAAAGGGGGCGTGGCCCAAAAAGGGGTATGGCCATTTCAGCTATTTCGCCGTCAGTGGCAAATGTGTTACCAACCAAATATTGTTCCTGGACCTTCAATTAGTGGATTCCTGAAGAGTTTAGGTCTGTACAATAAAGTGCATACTCAACCACCATGAGCTACTAGAGTAATAGTTGATGCTGTAGAAATAGTTAAATCTGCTGTTCAAACGTTGATTGAAAAAACACTAAAAGAAATGAAACCACTTAAATTTTATATGGGAGTAAAATTAGAAATGACAAAGGACGAAGGAGTTATAGATAGAGAAATTCTAGAGAAATTCCCTCTTATATTATAAACTCCCTCTTATAAACTCCTTATAAACTCCCTCTTTATATATATTTTTGTTTGTCTGGTTAATTTGTTTGTGAAGTAAATGTCAGCTCTTTCACGAGCCTCGATTCAGTATACAAAAAAAAAAATACACCATACATGAGAACTGAGCCACACTTTATATCCACATTTCAAGATTTTAAAACATCAGGAGTCTATGATGAACTTATTAAACAAGAGCAAGATGTGGATAATTCAATCGTAGGAAGTGGATTCAATATAGGAAAAATTATTTACATAGACATTCATATTCTTAAATCAGATCCTCTAAAAGCTTCTTCTTACATTGATTTACCCAGTGTTATCAAAAATAGAAAAGCAGTTATCAATATCAAAAATAAAGACAATAAATGTTTTCTCTGGTCTATTCTAGCACACTTACATCCTCCACATTTTCATGATGAAAGAGTATCTCATTATAAAAAATATGAGAATACATTAAATACGAAAGATCTAAAGTTTCCGATGACTTTAAATGATATTCCTAAATTTGAAAAGTTGAATAATTTATCAGTTAATGTTTATGGTCTAACAGAAACAAACAACATTCAGGTTTTAAAGCTTTCTGACAATTGTAAACAAACTCATATTAATCTTCTATATTTTAATTCAGACGAAAATTCACATTATAAATACATCAAAGATATTACAAAATTAATAAAACCACAAGTATGTAAAAGAACAAATAAAATATATATTTGTATGCGTTGTCTTAACTTCTTCCATACACAAGAAAGATTAGATAAACATTCAAATTATTGTGGTGAACATAAATCAACGGTAATCAACATGCCTAAAAAAGACTCAAAGATCACATTCAAAGATGAAAAGAAAACAATAAAACATCCATTTGTTATATATGCTGATTTTGAAAGTATTTTAGAAAAAATTGATACTGCTTCTCCAGATCCAAAAGAATCATACACAAATAAATATCAAAAACATACTCCTTGTGGTTTTTGTTATGATATCAAATCATCCGTTTGTGATAAATATAACAAGTTAGAGATGTATAGAGGCTCAAATACCCCAGAGGAGTTTGTGAAACGACTAGAAAAAGACTGTGTTCGATTAACCAAGATAATGAGAGAAACCAATAAACCAATGTCCTTAACAAGTAAAGAAAAAAGGGAATTTATAAAAAACAATGTCTGTCATATTTGTGAGGAGAAAATTGGTAAAGGTCTAAAAGTTAGAGACCATTGTCATCTCACTGGTAAATACAGAGGTCCGGCTCATCAAAGTTGTAATATTAATTATCAACTCCCCTCTTTCATTCCTGTCTTTCTTCATAACAACGCTCATTATGATACACATCTATTTATCAAGGAACTCTCAAAGACTTCTGGAAGTATCTCAGCAATTCCAAACACGGATCAGAAATACATTTCATTCACAAAAACAATTCACACATCTCCTATTACTCATATCAGATTTCTTGATACATTTAAATTCATGGCAAGTCCATTGGCTAACTTGGTTCAAAATCTAAAAGAGTTTCCATGTCTTTCAGAGTATTTTTTAGATAAAGATTTTCAAACACAAAAGGGAATTTACCCCTATGACTATATGGACTCATTTGAGAGATTCAATGAAACACAACTTCCTTTAAAAGAAAATTTCTATAACAAATTAAATAATAGTCATATATCTGATAAAGATTATGTACACGCACAAAATGTTTGGAAAAAATATACCATGAAGAATCTTGGTGAGTATCATGATTTGTACCTCAAAATTGAGGTGCTTTTGTTGGCTGATGTGTTTGAGGCTTTCAGAACAATCTGTCATTCTGGATATGGATTGGATCCTGCTCACTATTACACTGCTCCTGGATTGGCTTGGAGCGCGATGTTAAAAATGACAAAACAAGCTTTGGATTTGATAACCGATGTTGATATGCTTTTGATGATTGAAAAGGCAAAGAGAGGAGGAATTTCACAAGTCTGTTCAAAGAGATATGCTAAAGCAAATAACAAGTACATTCCAAATTATGATCCATCGGTAGAGAGCTCCTACTTGATGTATTATGATGCGAACAACCTGTATGGCTGGGCAATGTCTCAGGCTCTTCCTTATGGAAAACTTAGATGGGTAAAGGAAAAAGATTACAAAAAGGTTTTACAAGATGTATGTATCTCTACACAAAAAGAATTGGATGATTCAAAGGTTGGTTATTATTTTGAGGTCGATTTGAAATATCCAGAGGAACTTCATAACCTACACAAAGATCTCCCATTTGCTTGTGAAAAGGAAAGTCCAAAGAAGGAGTGGTTAAGTGATTATCAACAATCATTTAATATTGGTGAATCAACAGAAAAATTACTTACTACATTATATAACAAGAAAAATTATGTTCTACACCAAAGAAATTTGCGACAATATTTATCAAAAGGTCTAAGAGTAGAGAAGATCCATAGGGTTCTAAAGTTCAATCAAAGTCATTGGTTGAAGGGGTACATTGATTTTAATACACAAAGAAGAACAGAGTCAAAAACAGATTTTGAGAAAGACTTTTATAAATTGATGAATAATGCGGTCTTTGGAAAGACCATGGAAAATGTGAGAAAAAGACAAAATATCAGACTATCAACATCTTGGAAACAAGCATCAAAATTAATTAATAGACCGAGTTTTACTAGAGCTGAGGTCTTTACTGAGAACTTTTGTGCGATCCATTTGATTAAAGAGAGTATTGAAATGAACAAACCTATTTATATTGGAACATCAATTCTTGATTTATCAAAGTCATTAATGTATGATTACTTTTATAATAACTTGAGGAAGAAATATCAAAATGATGTTCATCTACTTTATATGGATACAGATAGTTTTATAGACATGAAAAAGGACATTAATATCTATGACACTAGTAATTACAGTCCAGAGAGTGAGTTGTTCTCTTCTAAAAATAAAAAGGTGATTGGAAAGTTTAAGGATGAATTAGGAGGAAATGTCATGAGTGAATTTGTGGGATTGAGGTCTAAGGCTTATGCTTATAAATACATTGTGAATAACGTTGAAAAAACTGATAAGAAGTTAAAAGGCATAAAGAAAAATGTCATTAAAGAAACAATCAACTTTAAGGATTATTATAACTGTTTAACAACAAAGAAAGAAGAGTTTAGAAAGATTAATGGAATAAGAAGTTATAAACATAAATTATATTCAGAAGAGGTGAATAAGAAAGCATTGGGGGCTTTTGATGATAAGAGGTTTATTTTAGAAAATGGAATTGATAGTCTCCCTTATGGTTATATAAGTATAAGTGATAAGTTAAAAAGGGGGTTAGGGATTTTAACGGGCTACCGCCGCCTTTTTACTATTATATAAATGATAGAACCAAGTACCAACCAGACTAAAGAGTGGAGGTGTAATCAACCTTGGTATATAAATGGTAAACATAACGAATGTGAAAAATATCAAAGAGGTATAATTGAAAAGACAACTGGTAAAAAAATTTACAAAACAAATAAGAGAATTAATTTAAATACCGGTGAATTGGGTAAAAAAGATGGAAATATTTTTGAGTGGACGGAAAACTTTGATGGTTGCCAGGAAAATATATACTTTAATTTAAAAATGGTATGTAGCACTGGAGGCGCTCAAACAAGAACATTGAGGGAGGTTTACCATTTTATCTTAGCTCAGTTAAAATATCTTAATAAAGAACCAAACTCAAACATCTTTTTTGTTAATATATTAGATGGTGAAGGGAGTGGCAAGAGAGTTAAATTATTTCCCACGCATAAACAAATATTTGTAGGGTCGTTGTTTGAGTGGGTCAAAGATGATTCACCAGATGATATTAAGAGTAAAAGGTTAAAAGGTCCATAAGGTCAGAAAGATCACAGGTTCACACAGAAGGACCATTGTTTAAGTGGTCTAATGAATAAGGATAACATGTCAAAAGGTTAGAAGGTTCGTAAAGAACAGGGTGAGAGAAAGAGGTGTTTAGGGGCAATGAGGGAGGGGAAAAATTAACATGTAAGTCAATGGGAAAATGAGAGTGTCCCAGAAGCAACATATATACACTACTTATGTGCTCCTGTCCTTGTAATTCATGTGAATGTACACTCATGTCTCCTGACGTTCTGTACACAATGGAAGTGTAATTAATTAATATATGGAGCACACAGGTGGTGGGGGTTGGGGGTACAGGTGAAACAAAAATCGGTGATATTTCAATACGTAACAAGAACGGTACTCCGTGGAGAGCATACCTCCACCTGGCTGAACAGTTTACCTTTTGTATCCACTGATAGAAAGGATCTGGATTCGGACCTGAACCAAAATCGGACAGAAGCAATTAATTTAATAACATTTTACATGAAATACATCGCTGGATCCATTTTTGGAAGCATTCTGTTGTCTGATTATGACGTCACACCCGTGTACATGGTGACGCGGCTTGCTGGATTACTGTTGTCGCGCTTCACTCCCCTTGTAATTAGTTGTACTGCAATATGAGTTGGGGAGACCAGGGCGATGTGTTACAGGGGTAATTTGTTACATCAGCGAGATCAGCCCGGAGTGTTTACACCACAGTCACATCAAATACTCCGGAACCACGTGGGGTCATTCATTGCATTCTAAGTCCATAATAAAGTTTTATTTCCTAAATTAACATAATAAATGTGTCTTACTGCCAGATCAATGTGTCAATATCGTTCAGACGTTCCAGAAAGGAAGGGGAACAGAACGAGAATGACACAAAAGATGAAGGGGCTGATGATGCTCACCAAGAACCATCAATTCCAGAACAAACTGGAAATCAATGTCCCATGTGTAGACCAATTACTGGACCAAGTGAAGACTGCC
>NC_136265.1:59656749-59736749 GCF_964187855.1 Myxine glutinosa
GGCACGTGGTTGGGTGTGCGAATGAGAGCACACCTGTGATTGTCACAGAGGAGGTGAACGAGGAGGGGGTGCGAAGAGGTGTGTTGGTGAGGTGTGCTACCAACGAATGTGTGCCAAGGTGTTCGGTGGTCAGGTGTGTGACCAAGGCTGGGAGTGGGATGAGTGTACCGAGGTGTGTAAGGAAAGGTACGAGGAGCATGGAAACGGCTGGATGTGTGAGCAAGGAACGGGCTGCGGGGTGTAAGCATGCAGGTGAGGCATCGAAGGTAACCGGGTTAGAGGTTAGAGCGACTTTTAGCCGAATCGGGCCCTCGGTGCGTGCTGGGCCTCGCTTTGAACGGCCGCGTCCGTGCTCCACTAGGCGGAGCGGGCGGCTGGATAGGAAGGGTCGTCATGGCGACCACTTTTTGTTGAGGCATTCCGGCAGGTCGAGATCGAGCCATGGGATGGCTCCGTGCCGAGAAGGTGCGTGGGACCTCGGCCCGGGTAAACCTCCTTCCCTGCACCGAATGCCGGACGCATCCAGCCGCTGGCACAGAACAACCAGCATTCATGGCTTGGCTTTACGAAGCCGGGCTTTGGACAGGAATTGGCGCACCGAGAGGCATTAGTAAGTAGACTGTGTGATGAGGTTAGTGTTTTGGCCCCAAAATTAGAGAAAAACAAAATTTGATGATTGGCAAAGGAGTGGCAGTAATGATTGGCAGCTGATGGGTAGTGATTGGCAAATTTTTGATTTGTTGAAATTTGATGTGCAAAATTGGTAGTGAGCGATGGGCCCGGTGGGTAAGGGTGGCATCCCTGCCACCCTTCCCATGGTGGGGCAAAGGAGCAATAGCTTATGGGGTTGATGGCAGTGAAAACTAGCCCGGGTGGGTTAGGATATTGATAGGGATCTCGCGAAGATGACATTAGGTGACGTTAAGTTTAGTTAGTGACTGATACCTGTAGTGGGGACGCAGGTAGATTAGTGTGGATGATAATGACGTGGGAGCGCAATAGTTTAAAGGGACGACTGGGAAGCGCAAGTTTCAGAGGGGAGTAGTTAGATGAGATGATGCCGTGTGGTTGAGAATTGAACAGGTGTGATTGCACAGGTGTGCAACTGGACAGGTGTGTGGAGCAGTGTATGAGTAGTGAGTATGTGGATCAGCGCGAATGCGCTTGGGGAGAGAAGGGTGCAGGTGGCACCAGGTGTGAGAGCACAGGTGTGCAAGTACAGGTGTGTGGAATATATGGAGCAGAGAATGAGTGGTGTGGAGAGAGTTGGAGTAAGTGGTACGGAGTGGTGTGCATGGTGCGAAGGTGTGAATGGGGGAAGAGTGGACCCCCATCACGGATACCCGGGGCGGGTAGTGTAAGTGTTAGGTAGAGGGTATAGGTAAATTGTGGTTGGATATTGGCATTTGTGGTGCGGTTGCAGAATGGTATTGTGGATGGGTGCATTAGTGTTGTGGAAATGGCTGGGCGTGTAGCCTGTTAGTGTGTGTAGTTGGTTTGGGCACTCCACCACTGTGAGGATGTCGGCCAGGTGAGGCCGCAGGTGGGCTCTGGGAGCCGTTAGTGTCAGTGGGGCCCGAGGATCCGGAGGACGGACCCGGGTAGCCCAGTGCCAGAGAGGGCACCGAGTGGGGAGAGCGCCAGAGGGCCTTCCCCAGGTAGATAGGTTAGGGTAAGGAGCAGGTAAGCTCGGAGGCAACTGCAGTGGTGGAGGTGTGCAGGTGGGTAGACCCGCTGGGAGAGGTACACGCCACAGCCCAGAAATTGTGCGAGGGCACCGGGAGATGAATCGGGGGAGTGAGACCCCAAATTGAAAAGCACCACAGTTTGGTCAATGGGAATTGGTTTTTAGAACCCATAGTGTAAGTTGGCCAATGGATTGGCAGGGAAGGACCCCGGGTAATGTAAAGTTGTTAAAGTCATTTAGGAAATAGTTAGGATTGATGAACCTGTCGCACCATACGCAGCCACTTACCTGTGGTGATGATGATG
Organism: Myxine glutinosa; assembly: GCF_964187855.1. NCBI lineage: Eukaryota > Metazoa > Chordata > Myxini > Myxiniformes > Myxinidae > Myxine > Myxine glutinosa. The sequence goes on from NC_136265.1 coordinate 59,658,742, forward strand.
ACTCCACACCTGTGTTTTCTTTGTTTTGTGTTGCAGGAAGTAAGGATTGCTGTTGGATTTGTGAGACGCATCACGACGTGGATGAGACATTGGGGTGATTCCATCTCTCCCTCCCTAGGAGGGGCTGATGATGAATTGGTAATGGCAAATTATGATGTTGAGTTGGAGATGGCAAATTTTGATGAGAGTTGAAAATGGCAAATTTGATTGGTTAGGAGGGAGAGAAGACGAATTTGGTTTATGGGAGGAACGGGGAAGACAGTAGGGATGTTTGTTGATTTGTAAAATAGATGTTTATGGGTAGTGTTGTGTTTTGTGGATACAGTAAGGGGTAAGGGAGGGGCCATGTAGGTTACCTGGTGGGGGGGGGGGCGTACGGTAGGAACGTACCTGTCTCACCTGGTTCCCATGTGCCCCCAGTGTGCATTACCTTATGTTGCGTGCACTTTTGCGCCCTTACCACCTTACTCACTTGATTTCTTCTTTTGTCTCCCACCTCCGAGGGTCTGGCTTTGGGGCAGAGAGAGAGGAGAGAGAGGTGCTGGCTCCGCAGTTGTGGGCCTGCACTTTCGCTGCTTGCTGCCGGGATCGATACACCATATGGACCGCAATTTTGGTGGCCACCCACAATGGACCGCAGTTCTTTTGCGGCCAAGCACCACCCGTGGATGGACCTATGGGTCAACGTGGCACCTATGCCATACAGGTGAACCACTAATAGTTGGCCCCCTGACGGCCACAATAAAGAAATGGACGCGGTTGGCGCCTTTCTTTATTTTTGAAAGAAGCAAGAAGGCCAAGTGCACCACATGAAGGCAAGACCAGCGGCAGAACATCGGCCGGCTGCGACACCACCGGTGACTATAAACACTTTATTGGTGCACCGGATGGTGCTGACTGTACATGATGGGGTGGTGCTTTTGGTGCTTGGAAGGGGTGCTCTGCACATTATTAAAGGCCGTAAGGCCACAGAGCACTCGTGGGTTCGTGTATCGATGCTGGCATGCATGCTCTCTCTATGCATAACATCTGCATGTGTTCCTCCAAAAACAGGTCCTGGATCGTAGTGTAAATATCAGCGTAGTCTTGTAAATAATGCTCCCTACCGGCTGTATGTTTAGTTTGCGAATTATTTCCGCGATTCGGTTATCCTGTGGGTGTGTTTCTGTGAGGAGAAGGGTGCAACGTCGCAGGGGGACATATTTACTCATTTGTGAATATCTGTAAAACTGTCGCACTCAGGGTAGAGTTAATAGTAGAGGGAACTACATCTGAGTGCCACACTAAAATAGGTAAAAATTTATCGGGTCGGGACGCCCCGAGGGTAGAGAAGGGTGCAATGTTGCGGATATGGGATTTGGCCTCCATATCCGCTTGTAAATATTCCCCTATTTCCCCAATACTCCCCAACTATCCCCAATCCCCCATTCCCTAGTCCCATTGTCTGTAAACAACACTCTGTAGAACCGACCTCCCCTTTTTCCCCCATTAACTGTCGTGCCCAGGTTCACCGCATCTCACGTAGACAACTATAGGACCTCTTGCTAGTTATTCTTAGTCTATGTCAGTTAAGGACTCGTTTCCATTAATTCTGACTCTTCGTTGCACCAGAATGTGATTGTATGGCACCAGTAGTGAGTTTAGGACCTTCCCATACCTCCTCCCATCTTCCTCATGAAACAACAACAACAACTACAACAACAGCGCGCGGGGAGTGTGCGTCCTCACACCGGCTTGGTTAGCCGCCATTGCCCATGTGCGCCGACGGGGTTACCACGAAGGGGCTGACTGTCGGCCCCTCGTCAAGGGCGGAGCCCGGTAACCCCCCGCACCCAATAAGAAGCAACGGGCCGATTCCATCTGGGGCGGAGCTAACGAGCCGAGGGCGTGTCACTCCCCGCTGGATATACGCAGCGACTTACCGGATGTGAGGTGAGATGCGCCAGAACTACGGAGAGAAAAGGACGCCACCTCCAGCGCGACGATACCTCCCCGCATCTTTGGACCGGACCGGGTCGATTCTGCCCCTGAGCCAAGGTGCACCTTGAGCCTCGACTACCTGCCCTTCCTTGCCATCAATCCCTGTGTGAGTCAGTTTTGTCCTGTTTATCTGTCGTCTGTCAGGGCTACTATAAGACCGTATTTAAGTGCCTACCTTCCTATGCTGTCTCTCTCGTCCTTGTAATCTAACGTTCCGAAATATTATAACCTCCTCCGGAGGTCTTGAGAACTGTACCCCTGGTGTCGTGTCATTTTAACCCAGCCGTTGTGTCCTTTCCTCAATTGATTTAGCGTAGCGCGACTCGGCCAACGTTCGAGTATAATCAGGTAAACTGTGCAGACGCGGTCATACCAAACCGCTCGGTAAACCAACATCCACAACCGCGTCTGTAACAATATATATATATATATTGTTATGAATTTGGTAGAGCAACATCTAGAGCTAGGTAGATCTGAATAGGTAGGAATTCGGCTGTCGTGACAGGGACTCTACATGTAATAAGTTCTTGATGTTTAGGCGTTTGTCGGGGTAAGATGTATGATTGTGGATCTACCTGGAGATTCGAGTGTTAAATAGTGAGGGATTAAAGGTAACGCCCCTGTGAGTCTCACCTAGTAGTCAAACCTTTGTCCATTATGGCACTGCAAACCACATAAACATTAGTTAGGTCCTTAGCGCAACATTAAATAATTCCTTTCCCTGACAATGACTTCGGAACAAATGGGCAGGAAACCAGGCCAAAAACACCGCCACAATACACCGCCACCGTTTACACCTCCAAGGCCTACAAACCTCGCCTGGCACGTGTTACACAAGAACCGCGGGGTCGGGAACGGGAGATGTCAGGAGTAGCATGCCGCAGAGGGCGTGACCTGGGCGAGCCGGCGAGTTGGGAGGCTATGATTGGCTGAGGAGTGCGCCAATGTGACGTCATCGGCCACCAATATTAGCGACGGTCGGACGCCAGTTCGTGGGAGTTGGCAGTTCGCAGAGAGAGAGTTCGGTAGCACACAGAGCACACGGGAGTTCGCAACAGTTTGTGAGCAGTTCGAGGTTCGTTGGTCGCAGTTCGTTGGCAGTTGGCACTTGGCTGCCAGCACTCCCAAAAGAGAGTCGAGTCAAGTGGAGTTCGCTTGCTTTGTGCAGCTTACGTCGAACCTTTGGTGCACGGACCTTGTGGAGATCGGCCTCGTGTGGAGCCGCTGGCCTGCGTCGGACGCGTGGTGCTTGGAGGAGGCCTTGTGGAACTTGGAGCGAGGGACCTCGTGGTGTGTGATCGGGCCGAAAGGAGCGGTGTTGGACGGCCGCCACAAAGACGACGAAAGACAGACAAGATAAGCCGCATCCGCGTACATTTTGAACGACGAGACGTGTTATTTTCGTATTCACCTCCCTCGTATCGTGTTTGATATCTGTTGTGTCTGGGATCCCAATTTAGGCTTATTCGATTTATTAGGTTTACCGGCGGGCTTTTTCACTGGCTTTACTTTTCCATAATAAATCCTTGTATTATTTTCTGTATATATCTGAACGCAGTTTCCTGGGTGTTTGATTGTAATAGATAAGGCGGCGGGGGGGGGGGGGGGGGAGCTTCGCCGTGTCCGCCATTCCGCGCGCTTAACTTTGTGTTGAGCTTGAATCCGCCATTGAGTTTTTGCCTCGGGAGTTAAAGTCTCGCAAATCGGCCATCCGTAACTGTGGTGTTAATCACGGTTGCGTGACAATATATATATATACATACATATATATATATACATACATACATACATACATACATACATACATATATATATTTATATACATACATACATACATATATATATTTATATACATACATATACATATATATATTTATATACATACATATACATATATATATTTATATACATACATACATACATATATATATATATATATATATATATATATATATATATATACATACATACATATATATATATATATTTATATACATACATACATACATATATATATTTATATACATACATACATACATATATATATTTATATACATACATACATACATATATATATTTATATACATACATACATATATATATATATAATATATATATATATATATATATATATATATATATATATATATATATATACATACATACATATATATATATATTGTTGCGAATATGGCATTTGGCCTCCATATCCGCTTGTAAATATTCCCCTATTTCCCCAATACTCCCCAACTATCCCCAATCCCCCATTCCCTAGTCCCATTGCCTGTAAATAACACTCTGTAGAACCGACCTTCCCCTTTTTCCCCCATTAAATGTCGTGCCTAGGTCCACCGCATCTCACGTAGACAACTTTCGGACATCTTGCTAGTTATTCTTAGTCTATGTCAGTTAAGGACTCGTTTCCATTAATTCTGACTCTTCATTGCACCAGAATGTGATTATATGGCACCAGTAGTGAGTTTAGGACCTTCCCATACCTCCTCCCATCTTCTTCCCCAAACAACAACTACAACAACAACTACAACAACAACTACAACAACGGCGCGGCGCAGGGGAGTGTGCGTCCTCACACCGGCTCGGTTAGCCGCCATTGACCATGCGCTCCGACGGGGTTACCACGAAGGGGCTCCTTGTCAGCCCCTCGTCAAGGGCGGAGCCGGTAACCCCCCCGCACGCACCCAATGAGAAGCAACGGGCCGATTCCATCTGGGGCGGAGCTAACGAGCCGAGGGCGTGTCACTCCCCGCCGGATATACGCGGCCACTTACCGGATGTGACGAGAGATGCGCCCCCAGCTTGGAGAAAGAGAAGTCACTACCTCCGAGCGCTGAGAGACCTCCTGCATCTTTTGGGCCGTGCTATCCTGTCCCTGAGCACAAGGTGCACCTTGTGCTGGCCATCGAATACCCGCTTTCCTTGCCATCAATCCCCGTGTGAGTCAGTTTTTGTCCTGTTTATCTGTCGTCTGTCAGGGAATAAGATAAGTGTGTCTAAGTGCCTGTCTTCCTATGCTGTCCCTCTCATTCCTGTAATCTGACCTTCCGCCCTAATATAACCTCCTCCGGAGGTCTTGAGAACTGAACCCTTGGTGTCGTGTCATTTTAATCCAGCCGTGTGTCCTTTCCTCAATTGATCTAGCGTAGCGCGATTAGTCAACGTTCGAGCATAATCGGGTAAACGTGCAGGCGCGGTCATACCAAACCGCTCGGTGAACCAACATCCACCACCGCGTCTGTAACAATTGGTTGTCAGGAGTTGGATTCGGACCTGGGACTAAATTTGTTAGGCCCAAATTTTGGAACACCAATTGTGTTATTAAGTAACAATTGGTGTCGAGGAGTGGAATTCGGACCCGGGACTAAATTTATTAGGCCCAAATTTTGGAACACCAATTGTACCACTAGGGTAACAATTGGTGTTGGGGAGGTAGAATTCGATTCGGAGCGCGTTTCCCGCGCTCGAAATTATAACGGCGAAATTTGAATTTGTTTTACGAAAATAAAAACCCGAATTTTGAAAGTCGTGCTATGGCGGATCAAGACAGCTGGGGTCCGGTAGGGGAGAGTGAGGCAGGGTCGGTCCAGGACCAAATTGAGGGACGTGAGGAGAGCGAAGCAGCGAGGGTAGCAGACGCACAAAATGGCGCCTCGCTGGTCACGGCGACCGCGCCTGCGACCGTGGCAGCGCCCCTGGTGGATTCGAACCTTTTCCTCCTGCAAATGAGGGCCTTTATGGAACAAATGGGAGACCAAATTGGAGGTTTGGGGAGCCGGATGGATGCTCAGAGTGAGCAAATGAGGGCTGATAGTGAGCGATTGGAGGGCCAAATGGGGGTAATGAGGGACGAAGCGAGGGGTACCGGTGAGGGGTTAGACAATAATTTTAAGGGATTAGACGAGAAATTTGGGAAATTAGACAATAATTTTAAGGGATTAGACGAGAAATTTGGGAAATTAGACAATAGATTAGGGGAAATACAGGAGGGGTTAATGGGGGTAGAAAACAGAATGGCCGCTCAAGAGAATCAAATGGAAGGGATGCAAAAAGGGTTAGAGGGGTTAGAAAACACCATGGAAGGCAAATTGAGGGACATGAGGGACCAAGCGGAAAGGGAAGTTAAACAAATGGGGCAGCAGATAGAGGGGGTCAGAATGGGGGTAGAAACCAAACTGGATGCTCACAGGGAGGAAATGGAGCAGATGAGGGTGGCATCTGGGCAGGAGATGCAAGTGATGGGAGAGGAGATCAGAAGAGGAGTGAGTGAGGAGGTCGGAGGAGTGCGCGAGGAGGTGAGGCACTGTAAGGAGCGCATGGAGGAGGAGGTGAGAAAGGGGACTGTAAAATTGCAAAGTGGTATAGAGGAGTTGACGCTGGGAGTAGAACAACAGACAGTGGGACAAAAGGAGATGGGGGAACAGGTAAAGAAGAACACAGCGGTAATAGAGGGGTTAAAATCGACGCAGAAGGAAATGAAAAAGGACGTAGGGGTAATTAAAAAAGAGTGTCAGACGGTACATGAGGACTTGACGAAAAAAATGAACGAGGTGATAGAGGTAATGGAGACGAAGGACCGGCAGGTGAGGACGCACATGGAAACGGTCAAGGTAGCCTTGGAGGACGAGCTTGAGGAGACGTACCGGGGAATAAAAGAGGTGAAGCAGAAATTAGAAGAAGTGGAAGAAGGGGTGAGCGAAATTAAGAAGCGACGGAGAGGGGATAACAAAGAGATAAAAGAGGAAGTAAAAGAATTGGTCCAAAGTCTGTGTTTGGATCGTGATGATGTGCTCATTAACCGGATGAGGGATTCGCAGGTGATGGAGGAGAAGCGAAGAGGAAGAGGACCCGGTGTAAGTGGTGACCAATATGGTCGTGCGTATGATGCGCCAGGGGATTTAAGAAGCTTGGGGGTCTAGATGGACCCGGGTGTTCGTGAGAGGCCGTTGGTGAAGTGTGCGACAGGTCTGGTGTGCGAAAAAGGAGGTGTGCGAGAAAGTCCGACTCTGGGGTGTGTGAGGAAAAAGTGCATGCCAAGGAGTGAGGGTGCTGGCGAGAGTGAGTCGGTCGTAGCGCGTGTGCGAGGGGGCACATGGAAGCGCGGTGTGGTAAGTGTTACAAAGGGTGTGACGGGAGAGTGTGCGCGAGAAAGGTGTGTAACGGACAGGTGCATGGGGAAAGAGTGCGCTGTCAAGAGTAAGGGTGAGTGCGTTGTCAAGAGTGGTGGTGAGAGTAGTGAGAGTGACAAGGAGCGTGAGTTGGGTGTGACAGGTGAGCGAGGATGTACACCTGGAATGGAAGGATGCACACCTGGAATGGTAGAGCGTGAGTGGGAATGCACGCTGGAGTTGGTAGTGAGGCACGTGGTTGGGTGTGCGAATGAGAGCACACCTGTGATTGTCACAGAGGAGGTGACCGAGGAAGGGGCGCGAAGAGGTGTGTTGGTGAGGTGTGCGAGCGGCGAATGTGTGCCAAGGTGTTCGGTGGTCAGGTGTGTGACCAAGGCTGTGAGTGGAATGAGAGTACCGAGGTGTGTAAGGAAAGGTACGAGGAGCATGGAGACGGCTGGATGTGTGAGCAAGGAACGGGCTGCGGGGTGTAAGAATCCAGGTGAAGCATCGACGGTAACCAGGTTAGAGGTTAGGTCGACTTTTAGCCGAAGCGGGCCCTCGGTGCGTGCCGGGCCTCGCTTTGAACGGCCGCGTCCGTGCTCCACTAGGCGGAGCGGGCAGCTGGATAGGAAGGGTCGTCATGGCGACCACTTTTTGGTGAGACGTGCCGGCAGGTCGAGATCGGGCAATTGGATGGCTCCACGCCGAGGTGGTGCGTGGGATCTCGGCCCGGGTAAGCCCCCGTCCCTGCACCGAATGCGGGACGTGTCCAGCCACTGGCACCAAACAACCCGCATTCATGGCTTGGCTTTACGAAGCCGGGCTTTGGACGGGAATTGGCGCACCGATAGGCAGTAGTGAGTAGACTGGGTGATGAGGTTAGTGTTTTGGCCCCGAAATTAGAGAAAAACAAAATTTGATGATTGGCAAAGGAGTGGCAGTAATGATTGGCAGATGATGGGCAGTGATTGGCAAATTTTTGATTTGTTGAAATTTGATGTGCAAAAATTGGTAGTGAGCGATGGGCCCGGTGGGTAAGGCTGGCATCCCTGCCGCCCTTCCCATGGGGGGCAAAGGAGCAATAGCTTATGGGGTGTATGGCAGTGAAAACTAGCCTGGGTGGGTTAGGTTATATTGATAGGGCCCTAGAAGATGACATTAGGTGACGTTAAGTTTAGTTAGTGACTGATACCTGTAGTGGGGACGCAGGTAGTTTAGTGTGGATGATAATGACGTGGGAGCGCAATAGTTTAAAGGGACGACTGGGAAGCGCAAGTTTCAGAAGGGAGTAGTTAGCTGAGATGATGCCGTGTGTGTGAGAATTGAACAGGTGTGATTGCACAGGTGTGCAACTGGACAGGTGTGTGGAGCAGTGTATGAGTAGTGAGTGTGTGGATCAGCGCGAATGCGCTTGGGGAGAGAAGGGTGCAGGTGGCACCAGGTGTGAGAGCACAGGTGTGCAAGTACAGGTGTGTGGAGAGAGTTGGTGTAAGTGGTACGGAGTGGTGTGCATGGTGCGAAGGTGTGGATGGGGGAAGAGTGGACCCCTTTCACGAGTACCCGGGGCGGGTAGTGTAAGTGTTAGGTAGAGGGTACAGGTAAATTGTGGTTGGATATTGGCATTTGTGGTGCGGTTGCAGAATGGTATTGTGAATGGGTGCATTAGTGTTGTGGAAATGGCTGGGCGTGTAGCCTGTTAGTGTGTGTAGTTGGTTGGGCACTCCACCACTGTGAGGATGTCGGCCAGGTGAGGCCGCAGGTGGGCTCTGGGAGCCGGTATAGTTGTGGATGGGGCCCGAGGATCAGGAGGACGGACCCGGGTAGCCCAGTGCCAGAGAGGGCACCGAGTGGGGAGAGCGCCAGAGGGCCTTCCCCAGGTAGTTAGGTTAGGGTAAGGAGCAGGTAAGCTCGGAGGCAACTGCAGTGGTGGAGGTGTGCAGGTGGGTAGACCCGCTGGGAGAGGTACACGCCACAGCCCAGAAATTGTGCGAGGGCACCGGGAGATGAATCGGGGGAGTGAGACCCCAAATTGAAAAGCACCACAGTTTGGCCAATGGGAATTGGTTTTTAGAACCCATAGTGTAAGAGGGCCAATGGTTTGGCCGGAGAAAGACCCCGGGTAGTGTAAAGTTGTTAAAGTCATTTAGGAAATAGTTAGGATTGATGAACCTGTCGCACCATTCGCAGCCACTTACCTGTGGTGATGATGATGACTCCACACCTGTGTTTTCTTTGTTCTGTGTGCAGGAAATGAGAATTGCTGTGTGGATTTGTGAGACGCATCACGACGTGGATGAGACATTGGGGTGATTCCATCTCTCCCTCCCTAGGAGGGACTGATGATGAATTGGTGATAGCAAATTATGATGTTGAGTTGGAGATGGCAAATTTTGATGAGAGTTGAAAATGGCAAATTTGATTGGTTAGGAGGGAGAGAAGACGAATTTGGTTTATGGGAGGAACGGGGAAGACAGTAGGGACGTTTGTTGATTTGTAAAGTAGATGTTTATGGGTAGTGTTGTGTTTTGTGGATGCAGTAAGGGGTAAGGGAGGGGCCATGTAGGTTACCTGGTGGGGGGGGGGGGGCGTACGGTAGGAACGTACCTGTCTCACCTGGTTCCCATGTGCCCCCAGTGTGCATTACCTTGCATTGCGTGCACTTTTGCGCCCTTACCACCTTACTCACTTGTCTGCTTCTTTTGTCTCCCACCTCCGAGGATCTGGCTTTGGGGCAGAGAGAGAGAGGAGAGAGAGGTGCTGGCTTCGCAGTTGTGGGCCTGCACTTTCGCTGCTTCCTGCTTGGATCGATACACCATATGGACCGCAATGTTTGTGGCCACCCACAATGGACCGCAGTTCTTTTGCGGCCAAGCACCACCCATGGATGGACCTATGGGTCAACGTGGCACCTATGCCATACAAGGTGAACCACTTATAGTTGGCCCCTGACGGCCACAATACAGAAATGGACGCGGTTGGCGCCTTTCTTTATTTTTTGAAAGAGGCAAGAACACCAAGTGCACCACACGAAGGCAAGACCAGCGGCAGAACATCGGCCGGCTGTGACACCACCGGTGATTCATAAACACTTTATTGGTGCACCGGATGGTGCTGACTGTGTGATGGGGTGGTGCTTTTGGTGCTTGGAAGGGGTGCTCTGCACATTATTAAAGGCCGTAGGCCACAGAGCACTCGTGGGTTGGTGTATCGATGCTGGCATGCGTGCTCTCTCTATGCATAACATCTGCATGTGTTCCTCCAAAAACAGGTCCTGGATCGTAGTGTAAATATCAGCGTAGTCTTGTGTAAATAATGCTCCCTACCGGCTGTATGTTTAGTTTGCGAATTCTTTCCGGATTCGGTTATCCTGTGGGTGTGTTTCTGTGAGGAGAAGGGTGCAACGTCGCAGGGGGACATATTTACTCATTTGTGAATATCTGTAAAACTGTCGCACTCAGGGTAGAGTTAATAGTAGAGGGAACTACATCTGCGTGCCACACTAAAGTAGGTAAAAATTTATCGGGTCGGGACGCCCCGAGGGTAGAGAAGGGTGCAATGTTGCGAATATGGCATTTGGCCTCCATATCCGCTTGTAAATATTCCCCTATTTCCCCAATACTCCCCAACTATCCCCAATCCCCCATTCCCTAGTCCCATTGCCTGTAAATAACACTCTGTAGAACCGACCTTCCCCTTTTTCCCCCATTAAATGTCGTGCCCAGGTCCACCGCATCTCACGTAGACAACTTTCGGACATCTTGCTAGTTATTCTTAGTCTATGTCAGTTAAGGACTCGTTTCCATTAATTCTGACTCTTCGTTGCACCAGAATGTGATTATATGGCACCAGTAGTGAGTTTAGGACCTTCCCATACCTCCTCCCATCTTCTTCCCCAAACAACAACTACAACAACAACTACAACAACAACTACAACAACGGCGCGGCGCAGGGGAGTGTGCGTCCTCACACCAGCTCGGTTAGCCGCCATTGACCATGCGCTCCAACGGGGTTACCACGAAGGGGCTCCTTGTCAGCCCCTCGTCAAGGGCGGAGCCGGTAACCCCCCCGCACGCACCCAATGAGAAGCAACGGGCCGATTCCATCTGGGGCGGAGCTAACGAGCCGAGGGCGTGTCACTCCCCGCCGGATATACGCGGCCACTTACCGGATGTGACGAGAGATGCGCCCCCAGCTTGGAGAAAGAGCAGTCACTACCTCCGAGCGCTGAGAGACCTCCTGCATCTTTTGGGCCGCGCTATCCTGTCCCTGAGCACAAGGTGCACCTTGTGCTGGCCATCGAATACCCGCTTTCCTTGCCATCAATCCCCGTGTGAGTCAGTTTTTGTCCTGTTTATCTGTCGTCTGTCAGGGAATAAGATAAGTGTGTCTAAGTGCCTGTCTTCCTATGCTGTCCCTCTCATTCCTGTAATCTGACCTTCCGCCCTAATATAACCTCCTCCGGAGGTCTTGAGAACTGAACCCTTGGTGTCGTGTCATTTTAATCCAGCCGTGTGTCCTTTCCTCAATTGATCTAGCGTAGCGCGATTAGTCAACGTTCGAGCATAATCGGGTAAACGTGCAGGCGCGGTCATACCAAACCGCTCGGTGAACCAACATCCACCACCGCGTCTGTAACAATATATATATACATACATACATATATATTGTTGTGGATATGAGAATGGTTTGTTTTTTTTGTTGTTGTTGTGTAAATTGTTGTAAAATATCGCCCTCCTTGCTCCAGTTATGTATAAAGGTCAAAGTGCGTCCCGTAATTAGTTCATAAACACCACACGTTAGCCAATCATAGATTTCCCCCCTTGTTGACAGTTATATCCTTATTGGGTGTATTAGTGTAAGGCTGTGTCTTCCATTAATTGAAATACTCCATTGCACCAAGTGAAATAAGGTAGATTCCCTTCCAACCCCCCTTTAGTCTACTGCCAACTGCATTTGCCGCCATTTCGGTGTGGTCAGCTCGGGGAAGAAGGGCGTACCCGCCCATCGTCATCAAGGGCGGAGCCAGAGGGCCATGCCGACCAATCAGGGCCGAGGCGAGCTGACCGATGGGCGTGTCCTGGACACCAGCGGCTTGATCACCTGAGGCGCTATAAAGCGCGCGCGCAAAAGCCGAGAGGGTGTGGTTGGACTAAGCAAGAGAGGGAGAGGTGAATTAAAAGAGTTGCGCAAAAGGTTCCAAGAAGGAGTTGCGCCAGAGAGGCTCCCTGAAAGCGCAGCGGCACGCAGCAGCTTCAGCCACAGCAGCTTCAGCCACAGCAGCTTCAGCCACAGCAGCTTCGGGGCCTTGACGGCAGTTTCGGGCGGGGCCACGAAGGAACGGAGGCTGCTAAACGCGCCGATCGAGAAAGGGCGGCGGCTGCTCATCCCCGACCCGACCGTGCTGCGGTTCCAGCTGAACCTTCCGCTCCCTCCAGCCATCCACCTCCTGCCATTACTGTCATCATCCCCTGTGTAAGTGTGCTTGTAGTCTGTCTTTTGTCTTGTCCCTGGGTATAAGTAAGCTTGTATAAGTTAATATTTGCACTGTGTCTCCTTGATTCCTTCTGTCTTTATTTTATTATCCTTCCTTCTCCTTGGTTTCTTTTGGTTGTAAATAGTAAATAAATTATATTTGTATTCCTTACCCTTTGTCTTTCTTCTTCTTCACATCCTTCGCTTTAGTCTTTTCCCCATTGAATATCTGTGGCGCGATTCGGCCAACGTTCAGGAATCGGGTTAGTCGGGGTAACTGTTAGGGCTGCGGCGCCATCCGCTCGGCAAATCAACATCTTATCCGCGGTCCGTAACAATATATACATACATACAATCATACATATATATATACATACATACATATATATATATATATGTATATACATACATATATATACATACATATATATACATATATATATATATACATATATATATATATATATTGTAACGAATTTGAGAAGTGTAACGGTTTTGAGAAGTGTAACAATTTTGGAGGAAGTGTAACGAATGTGAAAAGTATGGTTTTGTTGTGTGTAACACCCTCGTAATGTAAATAATGGTCGCAGCCGTCCTCCTAGTTAATTCCATGAAACTTACACACAGGCCACGATATATCTTTTTAAATAGTTTATTTCCTTATTCTATGTAGGCTAAACATGTGTTTCCCACTAGATTGACTCTGCATTGCATCAAACGAAATAAAGCGTAGGCCCCTCCGATGATCCATGGCAGCTCAAGTGCCAGGGATTCCCCCACTTGAGCTTTGACAGCAACCGTTTATTGCAGTACTGAACTGCTGTGCAACGTGACGGCGCAGTACCTGCAGCTGCTGACCGGTTTTCGCCATTTGCGGCCATTACGAACAAGGGGAGTGGCTAGAGAAGACGGGTCGCCCCCCTCGTCATAGGGGGGGAGGAGTAAGTCGGCCCCGCTCATCCAACCCAGAACAAGGGTTTGGCTAAGAGAGGGCGGAGCGGGAACCCCCGAGAAAGTGCGCGAAGGTTCGGTGAGAAACCAATATAAGCCGCCGCGGGACGCACTCCACCCTCTTGCTCTGACCCCGTCCTCTTGCTCTGACCCCGTCCTCTTGCTTGCTGTCGCTCGTTGTTGCTGGGGAGAAGGAAGACGCCTGAACGAGCAGGTGTGTGCGAGCCATCGTGCGACCAGCTGCGCTGCAGCTAAGGGGGCAGCTCAGGGGCCGCAGGCCACGAAAAGGACGCGCCAGGCAGCAATCCACGCTGGACCCTCCATTGCCTCCCAAAACAACCATCCATCCTCAAGCCATACCTGCCTGCAATATCCCCCGTGTAAGTGTGAACGTCGTCTGTCCTAATCGTTGTCCTGGGGTTAAGTAAATTGACTAGTATAAGCTAACGATTCACTGTGTGACTGCTTCTTCCATCCATTGCTTGTAAATAACTTTGATCGCTCCTTCTTTTTGCTTGTGTGTATAATAAATCCTGTTATTCCTCCGTACTCTGTCTTCTTCTCTCTTCCTTCTCTTTCGGTCGCTTTAGAGGTTTCCAAATTGAATATCTGTGGTGCGATCTGGTCAATGTTGGGGGAGTCGGGCCAATCGGGGATCCTGTAACGGTCGCGGTGGACCATCCGCTCGGCCCAAAGTAACATCTAAACCGCGTCCGTAACAATATATATACACATACATATATATACATATATATACATACATATATATACATACATATATATACATACATACATAGATATATATATATATATATACATACATATATATACATACATATACATACATACATACATACATACATATACATACATACATACATATACATACATACATACATACATATACATACATACATACATATACATACATACATACATACATATACATACATACATACATATACATACATACATACATCCATATATATATATTGTTACGGAACCCAACGTCAGCCTCTGGTTCCCCTTTTGAGGGGGGATTAGTCCCCTCGATTATTGCTGACCGACGTGGTCCCTGAAGCTGCACCGCGTCCTCCGGAAAGGCTGGTGCACAGCCCCGTTCTTAACCGCAGATAAGATGTTACTGGATTGCCGAGCGGATGGCAGCCGCGGCCCGAACCGTTAACAAAGACTACCCCGATTCTGAAACGTTGGCCAAATCGTGCCACAGATATTCAATGAGGGAAAAGACAAAGACGACACGGATGTGAAGAAGAGGAAGACGAAGGCAAAAAGGTTTGAAATACGGATATGATTTATTACTATTTACAGGACCAAAATAAACCAAGGAAGAAGGAAGGATAATAAAATAAAGACAGAAAGAGAGACGGACCAGAAGGACACAGTGAAAATTCTAGCTTATCTATTACAGTCTTAATTAACCCAGGGACAGAACAAACAAAGACAGACTCACACGGGGAATTGCAGAGTGGATTGGCTGGAAGGAGGAATGGGAAGGCCCGGGCCACTGCAGGCGTCGAGGTCCCGCTCCAGGAGTCGACTCACGTTCTTGGCGGGAAAGCCTTGGTGTGCAGCGGCGCGTATTGATTGTTCACCGCGAGCAGATGGGCGCTTCGTGCTGGACTCCGGGCTCTTCAGCTCCACTTTAATGCCACTTAACGCCACACTCAACTCGTCCTCCTCCAACGCCACTCTCTTTCTTCAACAACCCTTCCTCCTTCAGCAACAACTGTACTTTCATCCACCAACCACCAACCACTGTCCTGACGCATGCGCACGCGTTTTTATAGCGCGCCTCGACCTCTCCCCGCGAGCTCTCTGGGCACGCCTACTGGGTCGCTCACTGCCGTGCCGGTTGGCTCGCACGGCCTCCTTTGGCTCGGCCCTTGATGACGGGCGGCCAACGCCTTGGATTCGGCGGCTCCTCCCCCCTCTTCTCCGAGCCCACCTCGTGGCTAATGGAGTCGCGGTGAAAACCGCCCAGCAGCTGCGGCGAAAACCCAAGCCCGAAGAAACAGCAGACTGCAGCAAACCGCGCAGAGGAATTTGTAATGCGGCTGACAAAAGGGGAATCCCATGGAGGTTCTGGGGAAATTGAAAGGGGATACTACCTTGTTTCACTTCGGTGCAATGGAGTGTCAGTTAATGGACGACATAGCCTTAACCTAATACACACAATAAGGAAATAACTACCAACAAGCAGGAAATCTATGATTGGCTAAACGTGATTGTATATGACCTAACTACGGGACGCCCTTTGACCTTTATACACAACAACTGGAGGAAGGAGGGTGACATTTTTACAACCATAAAAAACACAATAAAAAAAACACAATCCTCATATCCACAACACTGCACCCTCCTCCTCTTAGGCACGGCCCGGGCCTATTACCTTTACTTTTAGTGTGGCACGTCGGTGTAGTTCCCTCTACATTTAACCTGACCCTGAGTGTGAAAGTTTTAAAACATAAATAAATATGTCCCGCTGCTCCATTGCACCCTACCTAACAGACTCACGCCCACAGCTAACCGAATTGCGGAATTGTCTTCAAACTAAACATTTACGATGGGGGAGTATTATTTAGTTGACGCTACTTTTATTTACAATGCGCAACCCAGGACCTGTGATTGTTCTTTTGGGGGGGGAGACAGTCTGCCCTGCATCGACGCACCATGAAGCACCCAAAAACGCACCAAAACACTATCAAGCACCAATCGGTGCACAGTCATTGCAGTTCAATAAAAAAAATAAACACAACAAACCCTTGGCGGTGTCTTGCTCTTGGGCTCCCTCTGCTGGCTATTGCTCTCTACCAGTTGCTGTCATCTTTTTTGCTGGCGGCCTATTTGGACATAAAACTTGCACAAAACGTGTCCATTTTCATTTATTTATGGCCCACAGGGCCGACTATGTATGGTTCACCTGTGTGGCACAGGTGCCCTGTGACCAAGGTCCGCCAGCAAGATCTCGGGCCTTCATGGCCAGTTCCAGCAGAGGGGCCATGCCCCAACCCATGGGGTCCATCAGTGGTGCTCAGCCACAGACATGTGGTCCATAAGGTGGTGCATCGATGCAGACAGCTGGTTCCGGGAGTATCTGGCGCACAATGGCTGACCCCCGCACGCTCCCCTCGGCGCCCAGTGGCGCACAGTCCTCGTGTGGGAGACAAGGGGGGGGGGGGAAGACAGGTGAGCGAGGGGTAAGGTCACAAGGGTACACATCAATAAAGGCAATGCAAGGCGAGGTGCGTATGGAGACGGAGCGGAGAAAAGCTTGTCCCTACCGTACGTCACCCCCCCTGTCACCTACTCTACCCTTGCCCTTACCCCATATTTACAACAATCTACACATTACAAATTCGTCACTAATGTCTCGTCTTCCCCATATTTCCCCTATACCAAATTCGTCTTTACTCCCACTACTTCAAAATTTGCCATCACTAATTCATCATCAATCCTCATAAGGAGGAAGAGATGGAACATCAGCACAATGTCACACCTACGTCATGATGCATCTCACATTCCAAACATTTGCACAATAAAATAATAAAAACATGGCATGGTGTGGAGTCCTGTCACCTCAGGTGAGTGGATGCAGATGGTGCAAGGAGATTCTTAATCCTAACTACCTTCTAAATGACTTTAACACACTTTACACTACCCGGGATCTTTCCCTGCCAAACCATTGGCCAACTTACTCTATGGGTTCTAAAAACCAATTCCCATTGACCAAACTGTGGTGCTTCTTCAATTTGGGGTCTCACTCCCCCGATTCATCTCCCGGTGCCCTTGCACAATTTCCGGGCTGAGTCGTGTCGCTCTCCCAGCAGGTCTACCCACCTGCACACCTCCACCACTGTAGTTGCCACCCGAGCTTACCTAGCTCCTCACCCTAACCTATTTAATTGGGGAAGGCCCCTCCTGGCTCTGTCACCCCTCGGTGCCCTCTGGCACTGGGCTACCCGGGTCCGTCCTCCGGATCCTCGGGCCCCATTCACGACAACTCTACCGGCTCCCAGAGCCCACCTGCGGCCTCACCTGGCCGACATCCTCACAGTGGTGGAGTGCCCAATCAACTACACATACTAACAGGCTACACGCCCAGCCATTTCCACAACACTAATGCACCCATCCAAACTCCATTCTTCCACACGCACCACAGATGCCAATATCCAACCCACAATTTACCTGTACCCTCTACCTAACTCTTAGACTACCCTCCCTGGGTATTCGTGATGGGGGTCCATCCTCCTTTCCCCCATCCACACCTTCGCACCATCCACTCCACTCCACAGTTTCCACCATACTCCCTCCACGACCATCCATTCCATACTCCATATATCCCACACAACCATTCTCCATTCACCTGCAGTTGCACACCTGTGCAATCTTACCTGGTGCCACCTGCACCCTCCTTCCTCCCTGGACCATTTGGTCAGCACAACTCACATCACTATCACTCTCACTCATACACTGCTCCATCCACCTGTTCAGTTGCACACCTGTGCAATCACAATACAACTCACAATCACAATCAGTTACTCATACCCTGCTCAATACACTTTCGATCCTCACACACACGGCATCATCTCATCTAACTACTCCCCTCTGGAACTTGCGCTTCCCAATTGCCCCTTTAAACTATTGCGCTCCCTCGTCATTATCATCCAACTAATCTACCTGCGTCCCCACTACAGGTATCATTGTCACTACCTAACCTTAGCGTGACCTATTGTCAATCTCTAGGTTCCTACACACTATATCCTAACCCTCCCGAGCTAGTTTTCACTGCCAAACCCCATAAAACTAGTGCTCCTTTGCCCCCGTTGTGAGAGATGGCAAAGTTGCCATCCCACCACATCGGGCATCTCTCACCATAAATTTTGCTCACCAAATTCCAGTCAGTTAAAATTTTTCCAATTACTGCCAAATCTATTCACTTTTCTAAATTTCGGGCCCAAAACACTATCCTCATCATAGTCTACTCACTAGAGCCTCTCGGTGCGCCAATTCATCTCTAAAGCCTGGCTTCGCACAGCCGAGCAATGAATGCGGGTTGCTTGGTGCCGGCGGTTGGATCTGTCCGGCATTCGGTGCAGGCAAGGTTTACTCGGGCCGAGGTCCAACGCACCATCTCGGCACGGAGCCGTCCAATGGCCCGATCTCGCCCTGCCGGAACGCCTCAACCACAAAGGGTTGTCGTGACGACCCTTCCTAACGGGCTGCCCGCTCCGCTTAGTGGAGCACGGACGCGGCCGTTCAGAGCGTGGCCCTGCGTGGATCCCGCACGGCGGTTCTTTCGAAACCGCCGTGGGTCCCCGCGGCACACGAAGCTGCCCGGCACGCACCGAAGGCCTGCTTCGGCTATAAGTCACTCTAACCGCTAACCCGGTTAGCGTCGATGCTCCACTTGCATGCTTACACCCCGCAGCCCGTTCCTTGCTCACACATCCAGCTGTCTCCATGTTATTTGTCATTGCACCTTCTCTTACACACCCAGGTACACTCATTCCGCTCACAGACTTGGTCACACACCTGACCACCGCACACCTTTGCACACACTCGTCGTTCACACACCTCACCAACACACCTCTTCGCGCTCCCTCCTCGGTCACCTCCTCTGTGACAACCACAGGTGTGCTCTCCTCCGTACACCCAACCACATGCCTCACTACCAACTCCAGTGTGCATTCCCATACGCGCTCTACCATTCCAGGTGTGCATCCTTCCATTCCAGGTGTACATCCTCCCTCACCTGCCACATCCAACTCACGCTCCGTGTCACTCTTACTACTTTCACCACCACTCTCGGTCGCGCATTCACCCTTACTTTTGACAGCGCACTCTGTACTCATGCACCCGTCCGTTACACACCTTTCTCGCGCATCCTCTTGCGCACACTCTCCCGTTACACCCTCCGTAACACTCACCACAGGTGTGCACTCTCTCGTTACATCTTCTGTAACACTCCCCCTCTACGCGCTTCCATGTGCCCCCTCGCACACGCGCTACGACCAACTCACTCTCGACACAACACTCTCCTCGGCGCGCACTTTTTCCTCACACACCCCAGAGTCGGACATTCTCGCACACCTCCTCCTTCACACTCTGCACCTGTCGCACACTTCACCCGCGGCCTCTCATGAACACCCGGGTCCAAACCAACCCCCAAGCCGACTGAAGCTTCCCTCACACCATATACATTTCCGCGTATATCGCCACTCACCTCGGCACCTCGTCTCCGCACCTCCTTCGCCACCTGCAAACTCTTTATTTGGTTAGCGAGCACACCATCACGATTTGAGCACCGACGTTGTACATATTCCATCACTTCCTCCTTTATCTCCCTCTTAGTTTCCCTCCGTCTCTTCTTAATTTCACTCACCCCCTCGTCCACTTCCTCTAACTTTTGCTTCACCTCTTTTATTTCCCGGTGCGTCTCCTCAATTTCGTCCTCTAACGCTACCATGACAGTTTCTATGTGCGTCCTCACCTCCCGGTCCTTTGTCTCCATTGCCTCCGTCACCTCGTCCAACCTCGTTGTCAGCCCCTCACGTACCATCTGACATTCCCTCTTCGTCGCTATCAAGTCATTTTTGATTTCTATTTGTGTCGCCTTTAACCCTCCTAGTACCACAGTGTTCTTTTCCACCTGCTCCACTCATTCCTTTTGTCCCACCGTTAGCTGTTCCACCTCCTGCGTCAGGTCCTCTATGCCCCCCTGTAACCTAGCCGTATTATTCCTCACCTCTTTCTCCATACGCTTCTCACCTCGCTTTACCTCCTCGCGTACCCCCGAGACCACCTCGCTTACACCTCGTCTTATTTCCTCTCCCATTTCTCCCATCGCTTTGGAAGCTGCCACCCTCATCTGTTCCAACTCATCCCTCTGGGCATCCAATTTGGTTTCTACCCCGATTTTCACCTCCTTTATCTGCTCTCCCATTTGTTTAATTTCCCGGGCCGATTGCTCCCCTATTTCCCGCAATTTGTTTTCCATCTTGTTTTCTAACCCCGCTAACCCATTTTTCACCCCCTCTATCTGATTCTCCTGGGCAGCCATTCTATTTTCCACCCCCGTTAACCCATTCTTTACCTCTTTTATCCCGTTGTCTAACCCCTCAAATTTATTGTCCAACCCCTTAAAATTATTGTCTAACCCCTCAAATTTATTGTCCAACCCCTTAAAATTATTGTCTAACCCCTCAAATTTACTGTTCAACCCCTCTCTTAATTGCTCACTGTCAGCCCTCCTTCTGTTTTCCATTCCTTCAATTTGGCCTCCCAATCGCTCAATTTGGCTCCCATACTCATCTGTACAGCTGCCTGCAGCTGCGCAATGAGGGCCTGCATGTCAATCCCTCCCACTTGTGCAGCGGGGGCGGCCGCCGTAGCCATGTGCAAGGTGCCATTTTGCGAACCCGCAACCTCATGCGCGAGGGCGCCATCTTGCGCGCCTGAAACCTCCTCAACCACATCATGATTTCTCTCCTCCATTTCTTTCCCCTGGTCCTGGGTTACCCCTAACCCCTCTTCTATTTCCCCCACCGGCATCCGATCATCTTGACCATCCATGGCACGATTTTCAAATTTAAGATTTTATAAAACACAATTTCGGCCCACTCGTAATTTGAGCGCACTAAGCGCTTCAGGTCCGTATCTCACTCCTGGCACCAATTGTTACGGAACCCAACGTCGGCCTATGGTTCCCCTTTTGAGGGGGGATTAGTCCCCTCGATTATTGCTAACCGACGTGGTCCCTGAAGCTGCACCGCGGCCTCCGGAAAGGCCGGTGCACAGCCCCGTTCGTGACTGCGGATAAGATGTTACTGGATTGCCGAGCGGATGGCAGCCGCGGCCTGAACCGTTAACAAAGACTACCCCGATACTGAAACGTTGGCCAAATCATGCCACAGATATTCAATGAGGGAAAAGACAAAGACGACACAGATGTGAAGAAGAGGAAGACGAAGGCAAAAAGGTTTGAAATACGAATATGATTTATTACTATTTACAGGACCAAAATAAACCAAGGAAGAAGGAAGGATAATAAAATAAAGACAGAAAGAGGGACGGACCAGAAGGACACAGTGAAAATTCTAGCTTATCTATTACAGTCTTAATTAACCCAGGGACAGAACAAACAAAGACAGACTCACACGGGGAATTGCAGAGTGGATTGGCTGGAAGGAGGAATGGGAAGGCCCGGGCCACTGCAGGCGTCGAGGTCCCGCTCCAGGAGTCGACTCGCGTTCTTGGCGGGAAAGCCTTGGTGTGCAGCGGCGCGTATTGATTGTTCACCGCGAGCGGATGGGCGCTTCGTGCTGGACTCCGGGCTCTTCAGCTCCACTTTAATGCCACTTAACGCCACACTCAACTCGTCCTCCTCCAATGCCACTCTCTTTCTTCATCAACCGTTCCTCCTTCAGCAACAACTGTACTTTCATCCACCAACCACCAACCACTGTCCTGACGCATGTGCACGCGTTTTTATAGCGCGCCTCGACCTCTCCCCGCGAGCTCTCTGGGCACGCCTACTGGGTCGCTTACTGCCATGCCGGTTGGCTCGCACGGCCTCCTTTGGCTCCGCCCTTGATGACGAGTGGCGGCCAACGCCCTGGATTCGGCGGCTCCTCCCCCCTCTTCTCCGAGCCCACCTCGTGGCTAATGGAGTCGTGGTGAAAACCACCTAGCAGCTGCGGCGAAAACCCAAGCCCGAAGAAACAGCGGACTGCAGCAAACCGCGCAGAGGAATTTGTAATGCGGCTGACAAAAGGGGAATCCCATGGAGGTTCTGGGGAAATTGAAAGGGGATACTACCTTGTTTCACTTCGTTGCAATGGAGTGTCAGTTAATGGACGACATAGCCTTAAACCTAATACACACAATAAGGAAATAACGACCAACAAGCAGGAAATCGATGATTGGCTAAACGTGATTGTATATGACCTAACTATGGGACGCCCTTTAACCTTTATACACAACAACTGGAGGAAGGAGGGTGATATTTTTACAACCATAAAAAACACAATTTAAAAAAACACAATCCTCATATCCACAACAATATATATATTGTTATAGATCGCGGTTAGATGTTATAGACCGAGCGGTGGTGTAAGACCGCGACCTAACAAAACTCACCCGATTCACCCAGACTTTGGCCGTATCGCACCCCAGCTGCTCAATGAGGGAAAAGACGAAAACGACGCAATGCAAAGAGGAAAACGAAGGCAAAGAAAGGTTTGGAAATACGACTGAATTTATTTACTATTTACACACAAGCAAAAAGAAAGCAGTCACGTTTATTTACAAGCACATAAGACGCAGGTGACACAGGGAAAATACTAGCTTATACAGACTTAATTAACCCAGGACAGAACAAACAGAACTCTGACTCACGCGGGGAATGCCAGGAATGGCAGAAGGTGGATGGCTGGAGGTGAACGCTTGGTGGAGCCAACACGGAGCTTGGTGGAGCCAACACGGAGCTTGGTGGAGGGGAACGCTCGGTGGAGCCAACACGGAGCTTGGTGGAGGGGAACGCTCGGTGGAGCCAACACGGAGCTTGGTGGAGCCTTGGTGTGACGGGTTCTCTCTTCTCTGTAAAAGCTCAACCGTCTTGTCTCTGGTAAAAGCTCAACTCTTCCAGTCTCTTGCAAAAGCGAATCTCTCTGACTCCTCTCCACGGCTTGGGCTCCCTTGTGTCTGCCGGTAAAAACTCATCTCCTTTGGCCACACCCCTGCCTTGGGTTATATAGGCCCCCGCCCCTCAACCTTTGCGAACCTCCCCGACCGCTCTTCCTCCGCCCTCTGTAGCCAAACCCCTGGCTCATGGTTGGTCGAGCGGGGCTGGTTCACTCCTCCCCCTCTATGACGAGGTGGAGACACGCCTTTCTTCCCTGACTCGAGCCTCGTGGTCAATGGCGGTTATTGGAGGGGAGGTAATATGGGCAATCGAGGCTCGGCAATGACGAGAGGGGATGTAATATGGGATGGAGATTTTGGGGATGGGAAGGAAAGGGGATCTATTCTCTTTCACTGGTGCAATGGAGTACTTTCAATTAATGGGAGACACAGCCTTATCCTAAAACACAGAATAAGAGATAACTATCAACAGGTATATTCTATTACTTGGCTGACGTGTATGCTTGTGGACTATGGGACGCCCTTTTGGTCTTTACACAGCTCCGGAGGCAGGAGGCACAGAATAAACAATAATCACAATAGTACAGCACACAATCAAAAAATATACAGTCCTCATATCCACAACAATATATATACATACATATTGTTGTGGATATGAGAATGGTTTGTTTTTTTTGTTGTTGTTGTGTAAATAGTTGTAAAAATATCGCCCTCCTTACTCCAGTGTTGTATAAAGGTCAAAGGGCGTTCCCGTAGTTAATTCCATAAAGCATACACGAAGGACACCATATATCCATGTTCAGTAGTTATATCCTTATTATGTGTATTAGGCTAAGGATTTGTCTTCCATTAATTTGACACTCCATTGCACTGCATTAAATAAAGTAGATCCCTCTGACATGGCATCTTCCAAGTGCCAGGTTTAGCCACTTTGCTGCATTTCATCTGCCGTCCACTTTGCTGCAATTGCCAACTGCATTTTGGGCGGTTTTCTTCATTGCCATTGCTGCCCTTTGGCTGGGGCTAGCGCGAATCGCCCCCAAAACCACCATTGACCACGAGGCAAGGTCGGGGAAGAAGGGCATGTCTCCACCTCGTCATAGAGGGGAGGAGTGAACCAGCCCTTGCCGACCAACCCAGAACGAGGGGTTGGCTTTAGAGGGCGGAGAGAGAACGTTTGGGGGAGGTTCGCAAAAGGGTCAAGGGTGGGGCTTATATAACCCGAGGCAGAGGCCCCCAGAGAGAGTCGAGGAGGGAGGAGATCAGAACACCGAAAAGCCTGGAAGTTGTTGTTGGACTAAGAAAGAGAGAGGAGAGAACCCGTCACGCCAGACCCCCCACCAGCACGTCGGCTCCACCAAGCAGCTCCGACCCGTGATCCCGCGCACACGACAGGATCGGTGGCATCGGCGGCCGTCGAGGTCCAGCCCGACGTCCCGTGCGGGATCAAGCTCCAGCCAGCTCCGTGCCTTCCTCCCCCTCCAGCCACCCACCTCCTGTCATTCCTGCCTGCAATTTCCTCATTCGTGTACGTGAGTTTGTTCTGTTTGTCTTGTCCCTGGGTATTAATTAAGCCTGTTTAGGTAAGCTAGCGATTTTCACTGTGTCTCTGATTTCTTCTGTATTTTATTTTATTTTCCTTCCTTCTCCTTGGTTTCTTTGATTGTGTAAATAGTAGGAATAAATTTAGTAGCATTTCCAACCTTTTTGCTTTGGTGTTCTTCTTCTTCACATCCTTCGCTTTAGTCTTTTCCCCATTGAATATCTGTGGCGCGATTCGGCCAACGTTCAGGAATCGGGTTAGTCGGGGTAACTGTTAGGGCCGCGGCGCCATCCGCTCGGCAAAACAACATCCTATCCGCGGTCCATAACAATTGGTTTCTGGGAGTGAGATACAAGGCCCGAACCAAATTTTTTTTAAAAACATCTAGAAAAAATTTGGTCAAATTTGGAGCGGCCGAAATTTGTTTTGTTTAAAAAAAAAACCCGAACTTTGAAATCGCGCCATGGCTAGTCAAGGCGATCGGATGCAGGTGGGTGAGCTAGAAGAGGGGTTAGGGGTAACACAGGACCACAGGGAAGAAATGGAGGAGAGCAATGAGGAGGTGGTTGAGGAGGTATCGGGTGCACAAAATGGCGCTCTCGCGCACGTGGTATCAGACGCACAAAGTGGCAGCTCGCACGAGCGCGGGGTAGCCGCACCCGCTGCGCAAATAGGGGAATTGATGTGCGGGACCTCATGGCGCAGATTAATGCAGCCATACTAATGGCGAATATGGGGCTAGAAGCCAAAATGGGAGAAATGGGGGGCGAAATGGGGGGCAAAATGGGGAGAAATGGGGGAGCAGCTAAAAGCTAAATTTGAGGGGTTAGACAATACTTTTAAGGGGTTGGACAATAAATTTGAGGGGTTAGACAATGGGATAAAAGAGGTGAAGAATGGGTTAACGGGGGTGGAAAATAGAATGGCTGCCCAGGAGAATCAGATAGAGGGGGTGAAAAATGGGTTAGAGGGGTTAGAAAACAAATTGCGGGAAATAGGGGAGCAATCGGCCCGGGAAATTAAACAAATGGGAGAGCAGATAGAGGAGGTGAAAATCAGGGTAGAAACCAAATTGGATGCCCAAAGGGATGAATTAGGACAGATGAGGGCGGCATCCACAAAAGAGATGGAGGAGATGAAGGAGGTGAAGGAGGTGGAGGAGGTGGAGGAGGTGGAGGAGGTGGAGGAGGTGGAGGAGGTGGAGGAGGTGGAGGAGGTGGAGGTGAAGGAGGAAATACGACAAGGTGTAAGCGAGGAGGTCTCAGGGGTACGCGAGGAGGTCTCGGGGGTACGCGAGGAGGTCTCGGGGGTACGCGAGGAGGTCTCGGGGGTACGCGAGGAGGTCTCGGGGGTACGCGAGGAGGTCTCGGGGGTACGCGAGGAGGTAAAGCGAGGTGAGAAGCGTATGGAGAAAGAGGTGAGAAATGGGACGGCAAAGTTACAAGGGGGCATAGAGGACCTGACGCAGGAGGTGGAACAGCTGACGGTGGGACAGACGGAGTTAGCGGAGCAGGTACAAAAGAATACTGCGGTACTAGGAGGGTTAAAGGCGACACAAAAGGAACTAAAAGACGACTTGATAGCGACGAAGAGGGAATGTCAGATGGTACGTGAGGGACTGACAACGAGGTTGAACGAGGTGACAGAAGTAATGGAGACAAAGGACCGGGAGGTGACGACGCACATAGAAACGGTCAAGGTGGCGTTAGAGGACGAAATAGAGGAGACGCACCGGGAAATAAAAGAGGTGAAGCAAAAGTTAAAGGAGGTGGAAGAAGGGGTGAGTGAAATTAAGAAGAGACGGAGGGAAACTAAGAGGGAGATAAAGGAGGAGGTAATGGAATATGTGCAAGGTCGGTGCTCAAATCGTGATGGTGTGCTTGCTAACCAAATAAAGAGTTTGCAGGTGGCAGAGGAGGTACGGAGACGAGGTACCAAGGTGAGTGGCGATATACGCGGAAATGCATATGGTGTGAGGGAAGCTTCAGTCGGCTTGGGGGTTGATTTGGATCCGGGTGTTTGTGAGAAGCCGTTGGTGAAGTGTGCGACAGGTACGGAGTACGAGAGAGGAGGTGTGCGAGAATGTCCGACTCTGGGGTGTGTGAGGAAAAAGTGCGCACCGAGGAGTGAGTGTGCTGTCGAGAGCGAGTTGGTCGTAGCGCGTGTGCGAGGGGGCACATGGAAGCGTGGGATGGGGAGTGTTACAGGGGATGTAATGGAAGCATGCACGCCTGTGGTGAGTGTTACGGAGGGTGTAACGGGAGAGTGTGCGCAAGAGGATGCATGAGAAAGGTGTGTAACAGACGGTTGCATGAGGAAAGAGTGCGCTGTCAAAAGTAAGGGTGAGTGCGCGACCGAGTGTGGTGGTGAAAGTAGTAAGAGTGACACGGAGCGTGAGTTGGTTGTGGCAGGTGAGAGAGGATGTACACCTGGAATGGAAGGATGCACACCTGGAATGGTAGAGCATGTGTGGGAATGCACACTGGAATTGGTAGTGAGGCACGTGGTTGGGTGTGCAAGTGAGAGCACACCTGTGGTTGTCACAGAGGAGGTGACTGAGAAGGGGGCGCGAAGAGGTGTGTTGATGAGGTGTGCGAACGACGAGTGCCCAGGTGTGCGATGGTCAGGTGTGTGACGAAGTCTGTGAGCGTAATGAGTGTACCTGGGGTGTGTGTATGAGAAGGTGCAATGACGGAGAGTATGGAGACACCTGGATGTGTGAATAAGGAACGGAACACGTGGTGTGAGCATGCAAGTGAAGCATCGACGCTAAACGGGATAGCGGTTAGATCGACTTGAAGCCGAAGCGAGCCCTTGGTTCGTGCCGGGCTTTGGGTGCAGCGGGAACCAGCGGGGATCGTAACCACGCGGTTTCGAGAGAACCGCCGTGCGGGATCCACGCCGGGCCTCGCTCTAAACGGTCGTGTCCGTGCTCCGCGAAGCGGAGCAGGCGGCCCGGTAGGAAGGGTCGGCACGGCTACCCCTTGTGGTTGAAGCATTCCGGCAGGGCGAGATCGGGCCATCGGACGGCTCCGTGCCGAGATGGTGCGTGGAATCTCGGCCCGAGTAAGCCCCCTTCCCTGCACCGAATGCCGGACGGATGAATCCAACCGCCGGCAACAAATTACCCGCATTCATTGCTCGGCTCCGCGAAGCCGGGCTTTGAAAATGTAAAGACGCACCGAGGCTCAAGTTAAAGGACATTTGGTAGGGATAGGGAATTTGTGATTGGCAAAAATTGTTGGCAAATTGATGATTGGTAGAATGATCGGCAGTGATTGGCAAATTTTTGATTGGTTGTAATTTGATGGCAAAATTGATAATGGGAGATGCCCGATGTGGTGGGATGGCAACTCTGCCATCCCTCACAAATGGGGCACATGAGCAATAGCTATGGGGTTTATGGCAGTGTAAGCTCGCCGAGGGAGGGTTAGGATAAAATGGTAGGGATCTAGAGAAGATTGGCCATAGGTAACGGTAGAGGTAAGTAGCAACATTATACAGGTAGTGGGGACGCAGAGAGTAGGGTAGTTGGATAATAATAACGAGGGAGCGCAATAGTATAAGGGGCGATTGGGAAGCGCAAGTTTCAGAGGGGAGTAGTTAGATCAGATGATGCTGTGTGTGTGTAAAAGTGTATTCGGAAGTGTATTGTGAAAAGAGTGAGGTGATTGTGAGTTGTATTGAGCGTGGAAGTGTATGGAGCAGTGTTTGAGTGAGTAATGGTGATTGAGTGTTGTGTTGAGCAAATGGTCCTGGAGGAAGGAGGGTGCAGGAAGCACCAGGAGTGATGGCACAGGTGTGCAAATATAGGTGAGCATGGTTGTGTGGAATACATGAAGTATGGAATATATGGAGTATGGAATGGATGGTGTGGAGGGAGTATGGTGAAAACTGTGGAGTGGAGTGGATGGTGCGAAGGCAGTGGATGGGGAGGATGGACCCCATCACGAATACCCGGGGAGGGTAGTTTAAGAGTTAGGTAGTGGGAGTAGGTAAATTGTGGTTGGATATTGGCATCTGTGGTGCGTGTGGAAGAATGGTGTTTGGATGGGTGCATTAGTGACGTGGAAATGGCTGGGCGTGTGGCCTGTTAGTGTGTGTAGTTAAATGGGCACTCCGCCACTGTTAGGATGTCGGCCAGGTGAGGCCGCAGGTGGGCTCTGCGAGCCGGTAGGGTTGTTGTGGATGGGGACCGAGGATCCGGAGGACGGACGCGGGTAGCCCAGTGCCAGAGAGGGCACCGAGTGGGGAGAGCACCAGAGGGCCTTCCCCAGGTAGATAGGTTAGGGTAAGGAGCAGGTAAGCTCGGAGGCAACTGCAGTGGTGGAGGTGTGCAGGTGGGTAGACCTGCTGGGAGAGCTACACGACCCAGTCCTGAAATTGTGCAAAGGCACAGGGAGTTGAATTGGGGGAGTGACCCCAAATTGAGGAAGCACCACAGTTTGGTCAATGGGAATTTGGTTCTTAAAACCGCATAGAATGTAAGATGGCCAATGGATTGGCAGGGAAAGGCCCCGGGTAGTGTAAAGTGTATTAAAGTCATTTAGAGGATAGTTCGGATTGAAATCTCCTTGCACCATCTACGTCCACTCACCTGAGGTGACAGAACGCCACACCATGCCATGTTTTTATTATTTTTGTGGAAATGTTTGGATTGTGAGACGCATCATGACATGAGTGTGACATTGTGTTGATGTTCCATCTCTCCTTCCTTATGAGGATTGATGATGAATTGGTGATGGCAAATTTGGTTAGAGGGATTGTTGTGACGAATTTGGTATCGGGGAAATATAGGGAGGACGAGACGTAGTGACGGCTTTGTAAATGTGTAGGTTTTTGTAAATATGGGTAAGGGCAAGGGTAGAACAGGTGACGGGTGGGGTGACGTACAATGGGGATGAGCTTTTCTCCGCTCAGTCTCCAGACGCACCTCACCTTGCATTGCCTTTATTGATGTGTACCCTTGTGACCTTACCCCTCGCTAACCTGCCCTCTCTGTCTTCCTTCCCCGACCCATGGATCGTGCTCTTTGGGCACCGAGGGGAGCGTGCGGGAGTCCGCCATTGTGTGCCCGAACCCCCGCAACCAGCTGCCTGCATCGATGCACCACTTATGGACGACATGTCTGTGGCTGAGCACCACTCATGGACCCCATGGGTTGGGGCATGGCCCCTCTGCTGGAACCGGCCACGATGGCCCAAGATCTTGCTTGCGGACCCGGTGAGGTGGCACCAAGCCCACAGGTGAACCACCCATAGTCGGCCCCTGTGGGCCATAAATAAAAAATGGACACGGTTGTGCACTTTTATTTCCACCAAATAGGCCGCAACCAAGAAGGACAAGAAAGACATCAAGAATGACAACGGCCAGCAGAGGGAGCCGAAGAGGAAGACCAGAAACAGGGTTTTGGTTTTTATTTGCACTGTGGTGACTGTGCACTGACTGGTGCTTTATGGTGCTCTTTATTGGTGCTGGTGCGTCGATGCACTGACGCTGGTGCGTCGATGATTCCATTTAATATGGAATATTTTTTTGTGGGGGTGAACTTACTTTTCAAGATGACTTAGAACCAAAAGTTCATTGGAATTATATTGAAATTATTCTAGATTTTGTTAATGTGACCTTTAAAAGAAACAAAAACCACATTTGACATTTCGAAACAAATAAATTGATCCTTGAAAGTGATGTAAACTGATATCGAACTCAATTCACGGACAGTAGTGTTAAATTTCTGTACGTTTTCCAGAAGTATCTCTTTATTTTGCACATTAGCCAAAAAAAAATTCAACAAAAACAAAAGCTAAATTATGACTTGGATTACGGACAGTAAAATTACAGTTCAGTACTTCGTGTAACCCCCACGAGCATTCAGGAGAGCATGTACACGTCAAGGCATGCTGTTCACGAGATTTGCCAAGGTTTGGACAGGAATCGCTTGCCATGCAGTGACAAGAGCCTGCTGCAATTCACGCACAGAGGTAAGCTGCTGGTCCAAGTTGTAGATTTGACGCGTTAATTCTGCTCATAAGTTCTCTATCAGATTCATATCCGGGGACGTGGCAGGCCACTCCATATGCTCTACACCATGGTCAGCAAGAAAGTGTTGGATCATGCGAGCATGATGAGGCCGTGCATTGTCATCTTGGAAGACAAAGTTTCCTCGAAAGGCTGCACGAGCAAATGGAAGCAATGTTTCTTCCAGAATGACCCTGTACTTGAACTGGTTCAGGTTTCCATTCAGAACACGCAGGTCAGTTTTGCCCCCTGCAAGAAAAGCAGCCCAAACAGTCACACCATCACCTCCAGCTTGGACTCTTGGCACTATACAATCTTCGTTGTGGGCTTCATGCACTTGCCTGCGCACTTGGACGTGGCCATCTTGACGATAGACCAGAAACCTAGACTCGTCACTGAAGGTCACGTGATTCCAGTGTCCTGGCTGCCATTGACGGTGCTCTCTGGCCCACTGCAATCGGCGCTGGCTGTGTTGTCTGGTCAGGCGTGGCTTTCTCAGGGGACGCCGGGAATGATAGCCTGCTTGAACCAGTCGTTGGTTGACTAGCCTTCTGGATACAGGCACATTTGTCAGTTGCTGCCACTCAGCCCTAAGCCAATTAGCTGACTTGGTACGGCCATTGCAGACTAACCGGTGCAGCTGGTGATCAACTCTCCTTGTGGTTCTGCGTGGACGTCCTAGCCTCGGTATTGGAGTAGGGACACCCTTCTGAGCATTTCGTTTCAGTATCTTTGACACCTGACCTTGAGTGATGCCATACTGCCGAGCAATAGCACGGTTTCATGCCAGAATTTCGTAAAGCCACCACTCCATGACAAACAGCATTGTCAAGTTGACGGACCATCTCCAGAGGAAGCGGCAATAACTTTTGGAGACGTGCAGCAGTTGTTTTCCACTAATACAGAACGCAACAACCCTTATATACCCGATTGTGAAGCCAATCGTCAAATGTACCTGTCCTTACAGTTTGTCACGCCACCTGTGATATAATCCTGTTATTGACCTCTTGCTGCGAAAGACAATCAGTGACATGGTTCTTTCAACAAAGACATGACCGAAGGGTAAAAGAAAGTCACCAGATTGATGTACTGAGTTCAGAAAGTAAACCCAAGTCAAGAAAAAAAAACAATTCCACATTAAATGCCAAGTCTATATATATATATGTACTAGCAGAAGTACCCGGCATTGCCGGGCGGGGGAGGAGGAGGGGAGGGGGAAGAGGAGGGGAGGGGAATGGGGGGGAGGGGGGAGGGGAACAGGGGGGAGGGGAGGAGGAAGGGGGGAGGGGGGAGGGGAAGGGGGGAGGGGAGGGTGTGGGGGTGCCCGGGGGAAGAAGGGCCCCTCCCCCTCCCCCTCCCTCTCCCCAGTTCCCCTCCCCTCCTCTTCCCCCTCCCCTCCTCCTCCCCCTTAACACCAGGGGGGTTGACAGCCTGTCATCCTACTGAGGTCGGCAAATTGAGTACCAGTTCACTGGTAATTCCCTGTGTGTCGCAAGAGGCGCCTAACAGGGTTGGCGGCACGAACCCGGAAGTCGGAACTCATTGTCGTCAAATAAATGTAGCATGTATGTTTCACTCTCCGTCACATGCCATTGGTCCCATGTCAATCGGATGAAGTTGAAAAATTAACATTACGAAGTTTCTCTGGGACGTACCGATTCCGAATAATGAAGTTGAAAAATTAACGCTCCGAAATACGCTAATTACGCTAACAGAAGCGCTGGCGCTGCGAAGCGCTAGAGGGAGCGCTGCGCTCCCTCCCTTCGATTCCCTCCCTCTTCTGCTTGCGCTTCTGCGCTAATATGCTAATTTTAAAACCCGAAGTTTGTAGTTGCTCTGAGACGTACTGATTCCGAATATGCCTTTGGTTTTTCTCTGCGATGAGTAGGTCTCGAGTTATGAGGACAAACAAACATACTTTACTGCTATATATATATATATATATATATATATATATATATATATATATATCTATATATATATATATATATATATATATATATACACATATATATATATATACACAAATATATATATACACATATATATACACACACATGCATTTATACATATATATATATATACATATACATATATACAGTGTATATATATATATATATATATATATATATATATATATATACACACACACACACACACACACACACACACACACACACACACACACACACACACACACACACACACACACACACACACACACACACACACACATATATATATATATATATATATATATAGGGAGCTGTTTTGCCCCTCCCCCTTTGTATTTCTTGCTGCTTTACCAATTACCAAGTATAACCAATTATATTGTTACAGATCGCGGTTTAGATGTTATGATGACCGAGCGGTGGTGTATTACCGCGACCTAACAGGATCCCCGACTCACCCGATTCCACCCAAACGTTGGCCGGGTCGCACCACAGCTAGTCAATAGGGAAAAGACAAAGGCGACGAATGCAAAGAGGAAAACGAAGGCAAAGAAAGGTTTGGAAATACTACTGAATTTATTTACTATTTACACACATAAGCAAAAACGGAGCAATCAAGTTTATTTACAACACATAAGACGCAGGTGACACAGTGCAAATATTAGCTTACCTACAGACTTAATTAAATACCCAGGGACAGAACAAACAAAGACACTGACTCACGCGGGGAATGCCAGGAATGGCAGGAGGTGGATGGCTGGAGGTGAACGCTTGGTGGAGCTGAATGCTTGGTGGAGCCAACGCGGAGCTTGGTGGAGCTGAACGCTTGGTGGAGCCAACGCGGAGCTTGGTGGAGCTTTGGTGGAGGTGAACGCTTGGTGGAGCCAACGCGGAGCTTGGGGGATTGGTGTGACGGGTTCTCTCTCCTTCCTTAGTCCCACCCAGTCCAACAACTTCCTCTCTTGCTTAGTCCAACTCAAGGCCTTCCTGTCTTCTGATCTCCCTCCTCGACTCCGCACCACAACCAACTGACCACCGACTCCACTGACTGACTCTTCACGACTCTCTCTTGACGACCAACTCTTTGTGACCAACTCTTCACGGACCCTCTACTGGCAACCGACTCAAAGTGCATCTCCCTCCTGGGAACACCCCCGCCGTGGGTTATATAGGCCCCGCCCCTCAACCTTTTGCGAACCTCCCCCAAACGTTCTCTCCCCGCCCTCTCAAGCCAAACCCCTTGTTCATGGTTGGTCGAGTGGGGCCGGCTCACTCCTCCCCTCTCTGACGAGGTGGGGACCCGCCTTCCTTCCCCCAACCCTGCCTCATGGTCAATGGCGGATGAAGGGAAAACCGCCCAACATGCAGTTGGCAATGCGAATTGCAATTGACGGAAAGGGGGGAATGGAAGTGTTGGGAGTGGGAATGAAGGGAATCTATCTCTTTCACTGGTGCAATGGAGTATTTCAATTAATGGGAGACACAGCCTTACTCTAAAAACACATAATAAGAGATAACTATCAAACAGAGGTATTCTATTATTTGGCTGACGTGTATGCTTGTGGACTAATTATGGGATGCCCTTTCACCTTTACACAGCTCCGGAGGCAGGGGGCGCAGAATAAACAATAATAATAATAATACACAATCAAAAAATATACAGTCCTCATATCCGCAACAATATGTTTTGTTTTGACTGATTGCTGTACTCTTTTATAATACTTAGTCCTTTCTTGTGCATTGAGGATGTGTAATATCCTAATAAGGAGTTCTGTGCTTGTGAGCTCTTGCCCTGTGTGGGCACAATCTCTTGTTCCCCTTCCTGGCCTTGGTTGCAGCTGTTATCTCTCAGCCTCCCTCATGACTTTGCCAATATCCTGTAGGCTGACACATTTATGAGTGTCCACTCCCTTTGTACTTTCCCAACCAAGGTCTCTATACAGAAAGTTGTAAACATGTTGCCACATATTGCTGACCATCTCCTTATCTGAGCTAACCCATGAGTGGCCTTGGATGAGCTTCCTCTAACTAACTGAACAACAGGATGGGACTAATGGTGGGAGGACCAATGAGCCCATTCTGTCTCTGTATCTTGTGAGCTAAAACCACACCCGATATTCCTTATATAAAGCAAGTTTTAATCGAATTATTTCAGAGCATCTTGTTGTAGTGTTGGTCATTTCATGTGAGCTTCCTGCGACACCCTGTTCTCCGCAAGCTTGTGTAACGAGTTCTAATAAATATATCCGTTGCTCCTTTCTCTGAGTCTTCTGAGTCCCAAGTTCTAAGTCTCAATTCCGTCAAGTGGTGGCAGTGGTGGGATCAGTCTGTGCAGTCCGGGACGCGGTCCCAGGCAAGTGAGTGGTGAGACCAGCTGGCAATTGATCCGGGTCAGGTGAGCTGTGGTTTTCTTTTGTTTTTCCTTTATAGCCTGGGGGTCAGTCCAAATTGTAACCCACTCTCTTGCTCGGGTGCCGTTTGTTCCGTTCCCTGCTCAGACCTGATCCACGAACCTAAATTTAAATACGGACCGCTTGGGTCCCGGAGCAACTGACTGTTTATGGACTCGTCAGGGTAACGTTACGTAAGGGGAAGTGCCCCACGTTGGGCGCCCAAGGGTAAGGAGTAATAGATCTCTGGGTTGTGAGGGTAAGGATAAGGGCGGCGTCCCGATCCGAGGCCTACCCGGGAGACGTCGGAATTATAAGTAAGATTAGAAGTATTATAAGGGCATAGGACGCCAGGAGAGTATAGTAAGGGTAGGTTAGACAGCTGAGTAGGCGGGCGAACCTCTCAGGAGAGTAGGTAGCGTGGCTGTACCTCGCGAGGCGGGCGATCCTCATGGGTACAAGGCTGCGAGCCTCTCAAGAGTTAGGTAGACGGCCGTACCTCGCGAGGCGGGCGATCCTCACGGGTACAAGGCTACGTCGGTAAACTAAATTTTCCTAGGATGGGGAACAGGATGGGTAATAAGACTGTAAAGGCAGGTGAACCGCTTAGAAATACCCCAGCATTTTTTATGTTTCGGAGGTATGGCTATGATGCTGCGAGACCAGGGAAGTCATGGGTTGCGCTGACTAAGGATCTAGGTGAACCGTGGCCCGAAGGAGGGTCTTTTGCGCTGGAAAAATTGGACGTGTTGTATGAGGCATTAGAAAAGTTAGAACAGGCCACGAAACACTTCCCGCCTGACTATTGGAAAGTCTTTGGTTGGTGGAAGGAAGAAGCGATGAAGCGACATGCAAAGTCGAAACAGGCCAGCTTGGCCGGTGAGGTATCAAAACTCAAGGGTCTGAGGAAACAGGCGAATAAAATGCAGGATGAAGCGATTAAAGAATTAGAGAGGCAGGCCAACACGCGACTGATGTCGCTCGTTGAAAACCCAGACCCCGCGGTAGGGGAAGTAGTGACCAATCTACCCTCCCCAGCCCCAGACCTAAGCCCTGTCCCGGGGTTTCAGGCACCACCTATCCTTTCTGCGCTCCCGCCACCACCTCCCTGTAACCCCGCTACCCTCGCGCCCCAGATACCCCAGAACCATCCGAGCCAGGGAAGTCCGTTTGCACAACTCGGGGCTAACGGGATAGATGACGGGACCGACATCGCAGGGTTCCCGCCACCGATAGGACAGGATGGGTTATACCCCTCACTGGTAGGCTGTAATGGGAAAGAGACCTCACAAACTACCCCATTGGAATGTCAGGAAATAAAGGGAAGGAAAACATTGTGCCCCGTACAAATTATTGGAGTTAATGCTCAAGGTCAGGGGGTTCGAGAAAGGGTACCATGGAAAGAATCCTCTTTAACAGTAATGCGGGAAAGGATTCAACATTTGCTTATTGAGGACCCACGGCAGATAGTGCCAACCATGTCGAATTGGGTTTTAGCTGGCGAGTGCGACTATCGAGACATAACTCATATGGGAGTATCCGTGCTCCCACCCAAGGTATGGGATAGGGCTAGACAAAGAGCACAGTGGCCGATGATCGATCCAAGGGCAGCAGGAGCGGGCCAGATAACATTAGCGCAATGGGAGGAACTGAAGGTCCGGCTGCTAGATGCCATCGAGCTGGCGCTGTTGCCAGCAGGAGGTCCGGATTGGGGAAAAATCGGGGCCATAAAACAAAAGACAGGAGAATCAATTGGAGATTACCGAGAAAGGTTGGAAAAGGCCATCGCGCGCTGGGGAGGACTGGGTCCGATGCAGCTGGGAGGGCTACCCCAACCATTGGTAAATCAATATCTAATCGAGGGGCTTCGGCCGGCATTAAAGAAACAGGTACAGTCCGTCCTCTTCGGCTGGAAGGGAATGACAACCAATGAGTTATGCGACAAGCTGGAGCAATGCCCGGGCTCCTCCTTAGAGGAGAAGAAGGATATTAAGGAGGAAGTATTGCAAATGTTTGTCCAGGAGAAACGGGCTCAACTTAATCAAAATAAAAAAGGGGATCAGAGTCAGAGCCACATACGCGAACAGTGCCAGAAGTGGGGGCCTGTCCGAGGTTATGAGGACCATGGGAGGGGGTGTTTGCCTTTCTATAGGGGCCAATTCCCCAACGGAGAGTGGATCCACCACGAAAACAACCACTGCGATGGTTGTACTGACCAAGACTTTGGACTAATTAATATGGACGAGATAAAACAACAATGGACAATACCACCCCCTCTTCCCCCTCCTCCTCAAAACCCTCAAACTTGGACCGTGCAAGGGCCCCCTCCCCAAAATTGGTACCCACCAAGACCCCTTCTCCAAACCCCTGGACCACCCCCCAATAGTGGGATGCAGAATGGACCAAGGGGGAACTGGGCCCCGCCTCGGGGTCCGCCGCAATGGCAACCAGTAAACCAGTCACAGTGGGGGCCGCCAGAACGCCGGCTGGGCGGAAGGGGTGCTGTAGAGGGACGACCTATGCCCTCCGCACCACCGGTTCCGCAGGAACCGTGCTTTTATTGCAAGCAAATGGGACACTGGAGACGTGATTGCCCAAGTGCTCGTAAGGGGTTTCCGCCCCAATACAATAGAGGGGCCTATTGACGGGACGCTGGCGGGTCGCCCAAGGAGTGTCCTCTCTTGACCATGACACCGGCAGAGGAACCGACCTTGACGTTGGACGTGGAGGGAAGACAATTAGAATTTCTCGTCGATACGGGTGCGACTCGCAGCACAATTAACAAGGGGCAATTGCCCTCTTTGCGCCCCACGGCGAGGAACGTTCAAATACTGGGTGTTTCGGGCTTACCCCAAGCGCTTCCTATTTCGGAGGAAGTGCGAGTAACATGCGGCCCGCTGGAGGCTAAACATGCGTTCTTGATGACCACTACCGCCCCGACAAATTTGTTGGGACGGGACTTGTGCCGATTGGGCTGTCAAATCTCATGTACAGAGGAGGGAGTTTTCGTAGACGTCGCGGAATCTAAACGCGACTTGTTGATGATGGCATTGTCTCGGCCCGGCCCCACCGCGTATTGGTGGCGCTTGGATGAAGGGGCTCTGGCTACTTGGACGCATATCATAGATAATGTGTGTTTGGACAGTTCAGTTCTGCGAGATTGGCTACAACTGCACCAAATTTCGATAAAAAACTTAAAGGATAATCCACCCCATTGCACTGCGTACTATGATGCAACGGGCGAGGACGAGAATTATCGAGAGAAGGTTAAGGAAAAGCTGGGCGAGCGCACGCCCCTACACTTATCACGGATATGGATCGGCCGTGAGGGGATAGGTATCGAGGCAGTCCTAACCTCGAGTCAGCGTGCGTTGACCCAATACCCCGAAGGAGCGGTCGCCCATGTTACCCTCACTACTGCCAAGGGGTGGCCACCGGAAAGTGTAGGTTGGATGGTGGGGCGGTTACGAGAAGTTCCCTTACAAGGTTATCGGTGTAAGAGGGGCCGCTGTACTTTGAAACGGCTCCAAAATGGCGAAGGGTTCTCAATTGACTTCAAGACACAACGGAGGGATGGAGTGTTCGAAGTAGCAGAGTTGCCCCCTAAGGGCACCTATGCCATGAGGGCAGTGCTAACGGACCCGGGTGAGTCGGATTACCTCCTAGCGGAGGTGCCAGACAATTTATGGCCTCAGAGCGATGATGAGGTTGGACGGATGCGAGACGCCAAACCTCTAGTGATAGCAGTGCAGCCGGGGATGCGCTTGCCAAACGTAAAACAGTATAAGCTACGACCTGAGGCCGACGTAGGCATAGCACCAGTAATTCAATCCCTAGTGGAACAGAAAATTATCGTGGAAACTAACAGCCCATGTAATACACCAATTTTGCCAGTAAAAAAGCCGTCGCAAGACAAATGGAGGTTTGTACAGGATTTAAGGGAGGTGAACAAGGTGATACAGGGCATACACCCACTAGTTCCAAATGGAGAAACCCTCATGATGTCAATCCCGCCGGACGCAACATACTTCACAGTTATCGACCTTTGTTCTGCGTTTTTCTCTGTGCCCATCGCGGCTGAGTCACAATACTTGTTCGCTTTCACCCATAGGGGGCGCCAGTATACTTGGACAGTACTACCTCAGGGGTTTTCAGATAGCCCCACTCTGTTTTCCCGGGCGCTGCACCGCGACCTGGCGGATGTGGAATTGACGGGAGGGTCAGTGTTGTTGCAATACATTGACGATTTGTTGATTTGCTCCCCTTCGAAGGAGGCGTGCAAAATGGATTCCATGGCCCTATTAAAGGCCTTGGTGGCCAAAGGCCACAAAGTAGGCAGACCAAAACTTCAGTTTGTGCGGAAGGTTGTAACTTACTTGGGACACGCCATTTCGCACGGAAAACGAGAATTGGATGCTGGACGGGTGACCGCTATCATGGAGTTGCCTCGCCCTCGCTGGCAACGGCAAATGCTGCGCTTCCTAGGTATGACGGGATATTGCCGCACTTGGATACTTGATTTTGCGCTGCTGGCTAAGCCACTGTACGAGGCGACCAAAGCAAACGCCCCGGACCCATTGGTATGGACGGATGAATTGAGGCGATGTTTTGACGGGCTGAAACAGGCGTTGGTCACGGCACCGTCATTAGGACTCCCGGATTATGCAAAACCATTTACCCTTTACACTCACGCCATGGGAGGTTTCGCCCAGTCAGTTTTGACACAGACACATGGGGATAAGGAGCGGCCGGTAGCCTACTTTAGTAAAAAGTTAGACCCGGTCGAACGAGGGTTTCCGGTGTGCCTGCAAGCCGTGGCAGCGGCCAGGTACGCAGTAGAAAGAACAGCGGACATCGTTATGGGACACCCAGTAACGCTACGGGTACCGCATTGCGTCACTTCGCTGTTGTTACAGCGAAGCACACAGCATTTGTCTAACACTAGATTAATGCAATACGAATCCGCACTGATCACTGCAGCCAACATCACGATCGAACGTTGCACGACACTCAACCCAGCCTCACTGATGCCCACCCCTGAGGAGGGCGAACCCCATGTGTGCGCCGACGTTGTGCAGCTAGTCTCCACGGTGCGATCGGATTTAAAGGACAATCCCCTAGAATACCCCGACTGTACATATTATGTCGATGGATCAGCTAGGTGCGCATGGGACGGGTTCCTGTTGTCCGGGTACGCCGTGTGCTCGGATAGCGAAACGGTAGAAAGCGGGCGTCTTCCACCTACATTTTCCGCACAGCAGGCGGAGCTGTGCGCCTTGACCAGAGCGTGCAGCTTGGCGGAAGGCCTTGCCGTCAACATTTACACAGATTCGGCCTACGCTCACGGCGTAGTCCACGATAAAGGGGCCATCTGGAAGATGAGAGGTTTTCTCACATCTGCCGGTTCAGTAATAAAGAATGGCGCGTTGGTAGAAGGGCTCCTCCGAAGCATTTTACTTCCCCGCGCTATCGCGGTAATTAAGTGTCGTGGCCACCAAAGGGCGGACACTGACGTTGCCCGGGGCAATGCAAGGGCGGACGAGGCGGCAGGAAAGGCCGCCAACCAACAGATAGAACGCAACATGCCGATGGTGACACGAGCAAAGAAGACATCCGCACAGATTGCTGACATACCGACTGTGGGACCACCCGCCACACCAACTAATGACGATATCATAAATTTGCAGAACGCTGCACCGACGGCCGAACACGAGGACTGGCTCAAGCGAGGGGCGATACGCCTTGGGCCAGGAGAAATATGGACCCTTGAGGGGAAACCTATAGCACCCCAGGCCTTACTGCCTTGGCTGGCACGCATGGCTCATCAGAATGGTCATGTGTGCCAGAGGGGGGTGATGGGACAGATAAACTACACTTGGGCAGCGCCAGGACTGTCACGGATTGTATCCGAAGTGTGCCGATCGTGCGTGGTCTGCCAGCAACACAATAGAGGGGCGCCGCCGAGACATGCACATGACGGGGGACGGCCCCCGCCTAGTGGGCCGTTCGCAACTATCGAGTTCGATTTTACAGAATTGGAACCAAGCATGTCGTTTCGCTATGTGTTGGTAATCGTAGATACGTTCACCAAATGGGTCGAAGCATACCCATGCGTCAAGTCCGATGCCCTGACAGTAGCGAAGCGCCTCGTGCGGGATTTTATGTGCAGATTTGGCATCCCCCAGATAATTTCATCAGATCAAGGGGGTCATTTCACGGCGCAGGTGGTCAAGGGCATCCTGAAGGCATTGGGCGTTAAACAGTCCTTCCATTGCGTTTACCACCCACAGTCATCGGGACTTGTGGAACGAACGAATAAGACTTTAAAGAATAAACTAGCGAAACTTTGCGCAGACACAGGCTTGAGGTGGCCAGAGGCTCTCCCGCTTGCGTTGATGAGCATTCGTTCCACCACGGGTCGCACTACGGGCCTTTCCCCACACGAAATATTAATGGGACGACCTATGAGCTTGCCCGTTTCAGCACCAACGGACATGTCCACCCTTGCTTTGCCAGTAATGGATGACATGCTTTTGAGATTTTGCATAGGCTTGTCCAATGTGGCACGCAGCATCCATGCTCGAGTACGAGAGGCGCTGCCTGAACCAATAGGCCACGCCATCCACGACTTCCAGGCCGGCGACTGGGTGCTCGTAAAGCACTTCACCCGCAAGGCTGCTTTGGAGCCACGGTGGAAGGGACCATTCCAGGTGCTACTGGTCACACCGACGGCAGTCTTCTGCGAGGGTAAACCTTCGTGGATCCACGCCACCCATTGTAAGTTGTCCATCCCCGCACCACAAGCCACACAAGACACTACACCCCACACAGCTGAAGACAATGCACCGTCTAGGGCACTACAGTCTCCTAAGGGCGGCGATGACGGTCATGATGATGGGAATTCTGGGTAGCTGCCGAAAACCCCCTGCCAAAGATAGGCTCTTGCACTTTGAGCTATCGAGAAAGGACCTCCCCAAGTACCCAGGACCCGACAACTATTCAGCATTTCCCCTCTACCCCGTCAAGTATATAACGGCTCGCTGGGGAGACAAAATAGCGGTGAATTGCTGTAACTTGGAAACAAGCTTTAAGTGGTTATCTGCAAGATGGGTGGAAGCTATAGTGGTACACAATAAGACACCACAGGCATGCATGACAAGACCACACCTAGTCCTGACTAAGGTTAGGAAAGTGGAAAACGGAAGATACACTGGGGACATAAGTAGTCGATATGCCCCAGGATATCGATGGGGCAAGGGCATTGAGAATACTACCCTCTTATTG
Source organism: Myxine glutinosa (assembly GCF_964187855.1). Lineage (NCBI taxonomy): Eukaryota > Metazoa > Chordata > Myxini > Myxiniformes > Myxinidae > Myxine > Myxine glutinosa. The sequence goes on from NC_136265.1 coordinate 59,701,124, forward strand.
CATTATACCCCCATTGGCCCGGATACAACAATGATACTTGAATGTGGAATATGGCCCCCTCGCACGATAATCCCAAATGGAACTGCACCATACTTACGACCTAGTTGCGCCGCTTACGTCATTAAAACCCCGCCGGCCCAGGAAGTAAGAAGGAAGCCAGAGGAGAACACATACTGGAAGGTCGCACGGCATATGGCCACAGTACAGAACAGGACACGGTGTTGGATGTGTATGCACCTTCCCCGCACCAGCACAGTAGGAATACCCATGGTAGTGTTACCCTTATCACTCAATGTAGTCTGGGATCCGAGACCTCAAAATTTGATTTTGAAGTGACACCCCTGCTATAAAATGTTTGACCCCTAGATCATGTCTGTGGGGGTGTTAGCCACCAGAAAAGTGACTTTAGCAAGGGAGTTTGGATTGCGCGAATTCTGTAGGGACATTTTTTAACTTGGGGCGTCAACTGTAAAAAAGCAAGAAATTTAGGGGTAGGGGAAATTCAATTGACCATATATCCCATAATACAGGGGTGAGTGCAACAAATTACCACTCATTCTTTTTGTTATAAAGTTGGCTTTTATATGAAACATGATTCAACGTGATTGGACCATCCATGAGGTCAGCAAAGGTCAAAAGGTCACGGAAAGTGGGTTAAGCTAAAAGTTTAGCTCCTTCAGTAAATAAAATCACATTTTTCCGACTTCAAGCTCAATATAGCCAAACTTTTACACCCAAAATATGTTGTTTGTACCCCTCTGATGTTTTTGGGAAAGAAATGCCCCGACTGAACTTAACTTACTGGCATGTATGTCACTTTAGATTTGCATAACTTTAAAAAAATCACCAAAATCGGGCATTCACACTATCTATTTGCACGATACTCTTCAACATATTTTAAAACGACAAGTCATACCACATACTGTCTGGAAAAGTGTCATTACCTCTATTTACTCATCATCATCACCATCATCAGTCAGAAGCCGTCCACATTTTTCTCTGTCGCCATTGTAGGCACATGCAATGATGCATGGTACTCCAGCTTTCGCACAAGGGCAATTCCTCAGGCAGTTCGGTTTCTGCTTACATTTGCAGTACTTCAACTTCGCAGCAAAGGCTTTGATGGCTTGCTCTTCATGACAGGAATTAACCTGTCACCGTCCACACTCCTGCCATACTCTTCAGGTGGAAGAAGCACTGGATTGCTGAGTGAAGCTTGCTTGTATAAGCTGATCTGACAAAGGCTCCTGAGAACGTGGAAGTGCAAAGCATCTTCTGTTGGAGGAAGGGAGCGCAGATCTAGTTTGCTAGATGCAAACAAGTGGGCGCGGAGCTTATCCAGGGATGAATACCCTGGCTTGCCGTAGAGATCACAAAAGAAGCTTCGTGCTTCAGTTATCACCTGATCATGTGCAGAAGGTCCGGATTCATGTCGGATGAAATTGGACAACGCTGGCTGTTTGTGAACATGCTGGAGTGCGACTTTCACTGCTCTCTTTTTACCCCGTTTGAAAGGATAGCTCACCGAATCACAACCTGACAGAATGTAGGAGATGAGCAGTGTGTCTGTGAGTGCCAATACGTCCTTTCCAACTGCTTTGGCCAACTCATTCACCAAGTCATGGATGGGGAGGAACAGATCATCCTTTTCCACCCATAACTCAACAACGTTTGTCAACCGAGGGAAATGATACATTGACAAGACGATGATATCTGTATCTGTAGCCTGAATGACAACTATGCTGTTGTCACAGCTAGCAATGTGAGCAAAGATTCTGGTGTCCGCCTCCTCGTGGTTAGGGCAGTACAGCTCATCAACATTGGTATGTTCCGTCTGCGTCACACGAGTTGCCTGGGCGTTGACCCCAAGGACCAGGCAGAAGCCATCAGGCCAGGATGACTCCTGGGACCAACGTGAAGCAAGATACGACAGCAGATTGGTCTTGTTACAAGGGTTTGACGGGAATGTGTTCCAATCAGGGATTTTCATGATGTCCACTGGAACAAACTCTGGCAAGTTGGTATTTGACTCCCGTCTCTGGCGTTCATCCCCTTTTAGACTCTTTAACCCAAAATCATATTGATCGCCCACGAAATGCACTTCAGTGCAATGTCTGGGTTTCATGTTCAAGAGTTTGTTCCTGTACCTTTCCTGAAGTTGGTCAAATGTACTCGAACCAAGTGTGTTGAACCGCTGGATGAATGCCATTGCATCGACTACATAAACTGCATCAGATGCAGAAGGAGGCAACTCTTTTAACGGTTCCCATGACTCGGCAACCTCTGCCTGTAGAGTGGATAGATAGTTGGATTTGCAACCTTTGCGCATGCAAAATCCATCCTTCTCTGGCTCAAACAACGAGGGAGGGTACTCAAGCCATTCGTAACTAAATGCCTCAGTCCGTGCCTCATCACTCAGGTCCTGTGCGAAACAAAGTGCCCTTGTCACTGCACTCTCCTCTCTGATGACTTCTTTCACAGTGTCCATCTTTTTCTTACTTTTCTTCAGATGCGTGGCGAATGTTTCTATCTTCGGTTGGACAATCTTGTCTGCATTCGTCGTCGTGGCAGCATCCATTGCCTCCAAGCCTAGACGTTTGGCATTTACCAGGGTAGTTGCTGCAAGAATCTGACCTGTGGATATGTTCATTAGTTTATCTGTCGCAAGTGAAGGATCGAATGGGTTTTGCATCTTCTCTTCCACGGTCCATTTGATCTGCAACACGGCTTCCATGTCGTCTTTCCTCAGCTTCTCGTGGTGGTCAGATTGCGGCGAGGCCATGTGTGCCATCTGTTTTACACTTTCAGAGACAGAGGTCATGAACGGTAGAGCCTTGATGTACTTTTCTCGTGCTGATTCAGACTGTGTTATACCCTTAAAGAGGCTTGTTTTGCCTTCCCTATTGTAGGTCTGTTCAAGGGCAACGTCTGTCCACACACCATTAAAGTCTCCTGCAGTCTGGTGAACTGTGAATTTGCCAGCTGCAAACTCCTCGTGCACTTCTGGTGCCGTTTCTGGAAGCTTTTGCATCTCACTGAGATAGATCGGAAGGCAGGACATGTACTTACTATGGCCGGAAGCAATGGTATAGGGTAGCATATTCTGTACCTCTTGTAAGTGCTGTTGCCACAGCCCAGCTCTCTCAGCATGGATGTAACGCCTTAGGATAAGCAGCATGTCTATGTACATGCTCCAAAGATGGGCTGTCACTCCTAATCCCTTCTCAAAATCTCCCCAGAGCGACTCCAGTGACTCTAGGCATTTCATGACTTCCTTCATCAGTGCAGCAAATTCGTCCTTCTCTTTCCTGTCAAAGGCATTTCTAAGACTTTCAAGCAGAGACGAAAGCAAAGAAAGTGTCTCCTCATTCTTCTCGAACAACAGCCATTTCTCAAATGCCTCCCACTTCAGCATGAACAATGCCTCACTCAACCATGAATGATAACGGACCATCTTATAATAATCTTTTCCTGCCATGACTTTATTGGCTCTACCTCGACCACAGATATCACTAGAAACCAGAATGTCCTCTATGCCACTCTCCATTATGAAAAATCCAATAGATCCCAAGAAGTTCTGGGCAATATGGAATCCTCAAAGTCAAACAATAACATCTTTGTACTTTTCCGATTCCTTCCTAAACAACCCCTTTACTATGTCATATATCGCCTGGTCACAAGTCACCTCCGTCTTAGCCTGACCCATCTTAAGACTCAAGGAGACAAAGTAGTCCAATGAGGTCTGGACTACATCTGCGTTGGTTGGGTTTTGTGGAAGCAATGGTCCACAACCAATCTTTGTTTTCTCTGCATGTTGCCCAGAACTGTATTCAAAGAAGCTGCTCCATGTCAGGCTACCAGTGTCCTTGTCGTTTTCACCCGTCATCAACTGTGTTGGATACATCCTCAGTAGGAACCAAACGATGTTCTTGTCAGCTAGAAAGCAGGCTTCCCCCTTGTCATCATGAGGAAGTTCAATATCACGTAATGACCTAGCCTGTCTTCTGTCCTTCAGTGTCAGTTTACTACTTACTGGAACGAATTTGTCTGGTTCACTGATAGTCAGTTTCCTGGTTTTCTTAAGGGGCACTGCCCCCACTACCTCCCCACTTCCTTCTCCCTCAAATGTGTACTGATAAATTATATTTGTTGTAGCATCAAAACTACCACCATCTTGTGTCTCTGAATGGAAGTTTAAGGCTGAAGATCGATGGTAATCATAAAGATCAGCAAGAGTGAAGCAAGTTGCTGAAACAAATGTAGCATAATAATCCCTAGCACCACACAAAAGATGAAAAGCATCAACCACCGCAGTAAACCATCACGATTACGATCAATATAGGTCAGAAACAGTAGAGGGATGCAAAGAACATATTGTGACATATACATATGTGAATTATTTGATAACGGAGCTAAATTTTCAGCTTAACCCACTTTCCGTGACCTTTTGACCTCTGCTGACCTCATGGATGGTCCAATCACGTTGAATCATGTTTCATATAAAAGCCAACTTTATAACAAAAAGAATGAGTGGTAATTTGTTGCACTCACCCCTGTATTATGGGATATATGGGCAATTTCATTTCCCCTACCCCTAAATTTCTTGCTTTTTTACAGTTGACGCCCCAAGTTAAAAAACGTCCCTACAGAATTCGCGCAATCCAAACTCCCTTGCTAAAGTCACTTTTCTGGTGGCTAACACCCCCACAGACATGATCTAGGGGTCAAACATTTTATAGCAGGGGTGTCACTTCAAAATCACTTTTTTACACATTTCCAGGCCTCGGATCCCAGACTAATGATTTGTGTTCGAAGCCATTAGACACCAAATGCATTAGTACAACCCTGACAAGCCAAGGTTCTGATGGAACCGCGTGTAAACGAGTTTTCCAGTACTCCCCTCCCATCCAGTCCCGACACTTTGAGGAACGTCCGGCGCCGGTTTGGGTCAAACCGGCGAGGGGGGCCCTCTGCTTAGAAGGAAAGGGCCGAGTAATGGTAGGTAAATCCGTGTGTCGAGATACCCTCCCCACGGACCCTAGGAAAGGGAAACACAGGCTGTTAGTGAATGTTACAAGTTCGCCCTTACATAACCTCACACACCTCCAGTTGGCATGGGAAGGGGAAAACGGGACGAACACTATCCCAGGCCTTCGCTCTTGCATGACCACCCATTTAGTGGCTCCACACGGGACCATGTTTGTATGCGGGAACAAAGCTTACCCATATTTACCTGATAATTGGGGAGGTATTTGCTATTTAGGATCAGTTTTCCCAGAAATGGAAATGCGACAACACTTGTATAATACCCCTGCACTCATAAGGACACAACGAAGCACCTATTGGAACGACGACGACACCACCACCTTACACGGCGCTGATTGGGAGAAGGCCGTTAGTTTCTTCTTCCCATGGGCTGGGACGGTCATGAGCAGTTACCGCATTGACAAAATTGCGTTAATCTTAGAAAGTGTGGCCAACGCCACCGCTACAGCACATGACGAAATGTTGAACACGGTTGTCCACCTGCGTACAATGGTTATGCAAAATAGGGTTGCGTTAGATATGCTACTGGCAGAACGAGGAGGGGTATGTGGGATAATTGAGGGTAGATGTTGCACTTTTATTCCTGATCCTTCACAGGGGGTCAGTGCTGCTATTATAAGGTTAAGGGAAAGTGCTCATATATTGACAAGGGATCGAATGGATCGGGAAGCCTCCCACCAGTGGCTTACTGACTGGTTCAAAGGGTGGACAGGTACGATAGTAAAGTGGGTATTGACCGCCTTGGCAATAGTCCTTGGAATCGTGGTTAGTTGTGTAATAATCAAGGCTTTAGTCCTTGCGTGTGTGAGAAAGTTTACCACAGGATGGACACTGAAGACGACAACAGAAAAGGCCATGGTGATGATCGATAAGCTGATCGCGGGTCCAGATGACACACCGGCCGTCGACGTGACTGCAGACTGCGGATCCTGGAACGACGACCCGAACGAGTCACTGGGCCGCGACAATGAGATCTCCGCTTCCGAAGATTGTTCTTCCATTGTTGATATTACCGATAATGATTTTGATTACACAGTTGCGGACCTCAGAGCATTTCAGGCTGCCAGGAGGCTGATTACTCTGGACCCCAACATGTCGCATGCAGACGCCAATGAGTTCCTAGGGGACTCCTCTCATTTCTTCTCGATGTGTAAGGCTATGACTGTTGCTGGCCACCGACGCCGCAGGCCTACGCCACCTGAGAATAATGTTACTGATGTTACCAATGATGATGTGGGCCACTTGCAAGGGTCCCCGACTGATGTTTATGTCTCAATGCAGGCCTTGCCTCTTTATGTTTCACGAGCTCACCTTTATGTCTCACAAGCTCCCAGTGAGTCAAACGTCACTGACCCAATCCTGGATTTGGACCCAACTGCAACCCCAAGCCTGGATGGTGAGGAACTCAACATTGGAGATACTCTGAGTTCTGAATCTGATTGTTTTGAAGATTCGTCCATGGATAGCAGCGATGGAAGCAGCATCGCCTCGGACGATCTCGACTTTGACCCAAAGGAAGTTGCTCTCCCTCCTTTGGACCGTTATGCTTTGTTTTATGGCCATAGGTTTAAGCCACCTGATACTGATGATGTTGTGTCTTCCCCAGATCACCAGCATGTAAGAGACCTCATGAACATGAATATCGATTGAGCGCTGAAGATCTACAAGGATTTCACCTGGGGAAGCTTGGGCGAGCTCCCGTCGGGGAGGAGTCCTGGCTGCACCTCTGTGCTCCAAGGGTGGGTCGGGAGATCTTCCTGGGTGTGGACCCCGGCGGAACCAGAGGTCTTCGTTGTGGATCTGACACGCTATTCGATCTTCATGCCTCTACGGTCTCACCTCATACACCCATTTACACCTGACTTACATCATACACCCACATACACCCACTTACACCCACATACCCGCGGATCATCCTGCTGAGTGCGATGTGTGGTACTTTGGGTACGGGACATGCTCACTGGGCTGCATTCGCATGGTACGTTTAGTGACACTGCCTATTTCACATTTCACGACTCTTGGAAGATTTTCCATGCCATTTGATCATCCTGCTTTTACGGACTTACATTGCATACTCACATACAGACGCGAATCATCCTGCTGGGTGCGATGTGTGGTACTTTGGGTACGGGACATGCTCACTGGGCTGCCTTCGCGTGATATGTTGAATGACTTTCCTGATTTGTTTTGTTTCTGCTTTGTTTGAAATAAAGGCCTTTGATTGGCTCGTAGATAACTTTGTATCTTAGATCCAAAAGGGCGGTATGTAGGGAGCTCTTTTGCCCCTCCCCTTTGTATTTCTTGCTGCTTTACCAATTACCAAGTATAACCAATTATATGTTTTGTTTTGACTGATTGCTGTACTCTTTTATAATACTTAGTCCTTTCTTGTGCATTGAGGATGTGTAATATCCTAATAAGGAGTTCTGTGCTTGTGAGCTCTTGCCCTGTGTGGGCACAATCTCTTGTTCCCCTTCCTGGCCTTGGTTGCAGCTGTTATCTCTCAGCCTCCCTCATGACTTTGCCAATATCCTGTAGGCTGACACATTTATGAGTGTCCACTCCCTTTGTACTTTCCCAACCAAGGTCTCTATACAGAAAGTTGTAAACATGTTGCCACATATTGCTGACCATCTCCTTATCTGAGCTAACCCATGAGTGGCCTTGGATGAGCTTCCTCTAACTAACTGAACAACAGGATGGGACTAATGGTGGGAGGACCAATGAGCCCATTCTGTCTCTGTATCTTGTGAGCTAAAACCACACCCGATATTCCTTATATAAAGCAAGTTTTAATCGAATTATTTCAGAGCATCTTGTTGTAGTGTTGGTCATTTCATGTGAGCTTCCTGCGACACCCTGTTCTCCGCAAGCTTGTGTAACGAGTTCTAATAAATATATCCGTTGCTCCTTTCTCTGAGTCTTCTGAGTCCCAAGTTCTAAGTCTCAATTCCGTCATATATATATATATATATATATATATATATATATATATATATATATATATATATATATATATATATATATATATATATATATATATATATATATATATACACACACACACATACACATCCATATATGTCAGTAGCTCACTTCAATATTAAATGATTCTGTTATTGGGATGGAGACAGTGTCCAGGTCTGCCTGGCTTTGTTTAAAATATTCTGGGGGCTGGGAACCTTGGATGCTTTGAAAAGCCATTGTTTCACTGCCAATGGAATGTGCGATTAGATTACGGTGCATGTCTTCCTTCACCCTTATCCTACTTCTGGTTGTAAAGTTGTTTTCAGGCTCTCCTGATTGGTTGACTTTTGGATAACCACTGGAAAATGCCTTGAGTGCTCATCCTCCCTTCACTCCAAAGCTGGCCATGGTGCAATTTCTTATCTTACATCTGTCAAACCCACAGTAATTGATTATTTTATTGCCAGATGTCTCACCACTTCACCCTACCCCTTCATGTTTTGGTACAAAATCCTGATCAAAGCATAATACCAGAAAGAGGACCACACGCGATATTTGCTCGGACTTTGTATTGTTTGAGCCTCTTCCCCTAACGCATAAATAAATGTTTCAAACTCCGAACTTGAAGAACTCAATTTCTTTGACATAACCCTCATCGTCTCTCTTTTCTTGAATGCTGATCGTACTGAAATCAAATCTTCCTTGGGTGGTATTTATGGGATATCGGAGTTGAGTAATGGCGACTGAGACAATGGTGTGCAGGTTTTTGAGCTCTTCAGATGTGTAATTTCAGATGTGCAAGGTGGCGGTGATGTTCGGCAGACCATCCAGCGAGGTGAATCAGGTCGCCGGCAGACCAACACAGGTGTTCGATTCACCACTCAAATCACCCATGTTCATGTGCTGGTAGCTCCACAAAGAAGGTGTTAGATATTAGTGCGACGCCTGCTTCTTCCACTTTATCATGGGAATGGCACATTCTCTCAATAATGGAGAATAGCCACAAAATACAGCCATCTCTGTTGTTTCAGAACAGTTCTCTGTGTAGAAGTACAACTTCTAAAAATTAGTCAAACGATGAGACTATCCCTGTGAGTGAGTTTACTTGCAGCTAATTTCAATCCTGTTCGTACCCTCTTCCCATTTCAGGAAAACACAGAAACATGAATATTGCTTTGTAGAAGTAATTAGAGACATAACAATATCATATAATCTTGAGAAATATGGAATGCCAATAAAGATGAAGCTATAATACTTCGAGCAAACTGCATTTGAATCATAGAACATGTGTGCCCATTATGCTGGAAATAATAATGTGAAAAGAGCTGTATTAATTCCAAAGTCCTGTGCAGTGAGAAATGCAATACTCTCCGTGGAGCTGGAAACTGCATACTCAGCTATTTCTTCCGAAGCAAGAATCTCCCTTCTGCGATTAAAACCAGATGTACTTCATCTACTTTGACTCTACTCCCCACTGGGATCTGCAATTAAAATGATTGCCAGATGGTGCCAGATCAACACTTTACCCAAGAGAACGCCTGCCTCAGCTCAAAGCGGTAACCCCTCTGACCCACATCTTTCAGTTTGACATCTCAAAGCATACCTACCGGTTCTCATGGCTTGCATAATGTGAGACAGATGTTCTAGCGCGAGGCTGACAGTGACCTTAGCGACCCATTAATTTCCCTTGCCCCCTTCTTACCAACATCAAAGAGAAACCCAGCTGTAAAAGAACAGAACTCTCCAGAATCGAGAAGAGACTCGCCCAATCTGTTGTTTTGCTGTGTATCTTGTATTGTAACTTGGTTTCAATCGAGTGAGCTGTTCCAGTGATATTAAATCTTTGCAAGTGGTCAAAATGTGTGGACATCTTGTTTATGGACAAAAATATTTCTCTAATGTCTGTAAAATGTTCTGACCACTTTGGAGGCCCCATCCACACTCAGGTATTTTGAGCAAACCTTGTCCAATTTCTGTCAACCCTGGAATCTTTTAGCCATTGGTGTGGCATTAAACCATCTCGGTCTGCATGACTACAACCACCAAGGACGCATCGACAACATATCTTTGTAGAAACTTGAAAATTATTCACCATTTGAGTTAAATCGTTTGTTGATGTTATTCGAAGACAATATTGAAGTGATGGTCGCTATCACGAGGAGACGCCAATGTGAAGAAGAAGATTTACTTTTAATCACAAATATATCCACTTCAAAAACAGCAAATCAGAAAAAGACTTGTCTATGATGTAGGGTATCAAGGGATAGATTAGCGCCGAGGTGGTCTGAGAGTGAGTTCCCCTTTCAGTGCTGTAGAAACCTGAAATTCATGGGGGATATGGTTCTGAAAAATGCTGCGAATGTCGAATCTGCATTCTTTCAATGGTCGGGGCATTCTTTCAATGGGGAAAAAGGGGATAGATTCCCGGGGTTTGAGATTCATCAGGCAAAATTTCATGAACATGAATGCACATGGTTACAGTTTCATTTTAAATGCTTACAGATAAAAGAACAACAGCATGTACTGTTTCCAATTTTTATTGAAGATACGGCACAGAACAGTGTGATGTAATGTTTTATGATGATGATTATTGAGAATGTATTAAACTCAAAGAACTCCTCTGAAGAGGACACAGGTGAAGGTGCTGATGAGTCCTCAATCAAAGGAAATGCAGGCGAAACGCAGGTGTTGAGGTGAAGGGGCCAGGGCGCAAAAAAAATGGGCAATTGTGAGCTATTTTGATGAGTGCTTCAGGAATATGTGCACCTCTTTCCATGGCAGTAGAACATCATCCAACCCCCTCTTGAACTGGAGGTAACGCTCCATCATTGGGTCGGCATATTGCAACCTGTCAGCGACTGACTTCATATCCTGCAGAACATCAGCGAAGAACTTGATGGTCAGGTTGGGCCTCGCCATCTCTTCCTGCTCTTCTCTGCCAGCCTCCTTTTCAGGAGCCTTAATTATGGCCTCCAAACCCCTCCTCAGTCAGCTCCTCACTATGCGAGGTGATGATCCCCTCCAATTCCTCAGGATGCATGTCGTCAAAGCCGTTGCCTCCCATCTACCATGCCAATCCAGCAATTGTCCTCCTCCGTTCCGTGATGTCGGGAAAGCCTCTGAAGTCTTTCACTGCCTGTGGCAATAAATTGTGCCAATAAGCAATGATGGTGGAGGCTTTGACCTCGTCCAAGGAGTCCTTGATGGTGCTGATACAGTGCACGATGTTGAAATCCTTCCAACATTTCCTGACGCCAAGTTCAGGGGGTGAGCTCAATAGCATCCAAGATGCGATGGAAAGTGTGGAATTCGGAAACGATACATCATAATCAGTTTAACCCTGCAGTCCCCTTTGGCATTGGAGCAGAGGAGAAGAGATATCCAGTTCTTGGCAACCTTGAAGCCTCATGCTGTCCTCTCTCTCGCTTCGAGATGAGCTCCCTCATGGTCCGCTGAAGCCCACTCGCCTGTAAGCTTTACATTGCCGAAACCGTAGCACTGCTTAAAGTGGGTAAACCATCCCCTGCTGGCTTGGAAGGGCCTGGAGCCACTCGTACCTACATCACTCGTGTTTGCAACACAGCCCATGCCAGCCAGACGATCGTACATTTATTTGGCTTTTCACAAATCAGAGGTCTGCTTAAAAGAATGTTCCTCTGGGCATTGTCCTCTATCCACACAATTATTGCCTTCTCCATTTCTTTGATGTGAACTGCCTTTGGGGGCCTCCTGCACAACTCATACGCTTCGGACCCACGATCGAACGATGTGCACAAAATTTCACGAGTGTTCGTAATCGCAGCATGTCAAAGGCAGCAGAATGAAAAGAAAAAGGAAACACAGGACAAGCTGCACAAAAGTAGTCGTGCAGGCAGGTGGGTAGATTGGGGATGGGTGGGTATTGTGACCATTGTTTATGGGCGTTGGTGGCAGGGCATGGTTAATGTGCAGTGCAGACTGCTTTAAGCGCAACACATTTGTGGTTTATTGAAGATGCTTTTAAAACTGTTATGTGCATCGCTGGTGGGAGATGTTTTTGTGGTCACAAAAAACTGAATACGCGAAGCACAGGACCACAAATGTGTAAGCAGGTTGCAGTTTGCAAACCATAAATACGCAGATTCCGTGAATGTCGAACCCGCAAATATCGGGGTTTTTACTGCACTCAGAAAGGGTTTTCCTTATAATTCCTGTTGTCCTGAGGGGGCGTTCTTATATTTTGAAGTATTTGTGGGATGCTTAGTTTTCTCGTTCCTGTGTTGTTGTACTTTGATAAATTGTGATGTTGTATGTGCTTTTTTATTTATGTCATATAAATGTGGATTTGACACATTTTACGAGACCAAATTGAATTTGAATGTCCTCAGGGTGCTGCTTTTCTCGTTTTAGTTGATTTCTTCCGGTTCCGGTGTCTCAGCTCTGGACGTGCGATTTTCGTCTGTGCAAACTTCCTCAAGGATAAGCAAATCTTCCTGGTCGTTTTTGCTGTGCTTTTGCTGTTTATTTTGTCCTCTCCATGTTTGCTGTGTGCTCCGAGTTTGGCTTTGTTTTAAAATTTGTGCCAATTTCCAAGTATTTGTCGGACTTTTTGTACCAGATTATTTGAGGCATAGCTTTTCCTAGTTTGACTCCACAATCGCTTTTTATTGTCTTTTCTGTCTACCACCTTCAGCCCTTTTGTTTTCTCCTCAATCCCCTTCTCCAATTCCTCTCAATTGTCAGCCCCTGTTTTGTGCCGTTAAAAAAAAAATTCAATAAAAAATAAATTCCTTACCTTCAAACCTTACACCTTCCAGACCACCCCACTTCCTGCTCTCTTCAATCTTTGCAATTTTTAACTCGGCATTCCCACTGTGATCATGAACGTATTTATGACACAGCTCCACTTTATTTTCTACAACCTGTTGCTTTGCCCTTCTTCTACCCAACCTTTAAATAATAATAATAACAGAAAAAGGTAATTTATTCCACTGTAACAACCATCTACTTATATACACCTCAATCTCTGATGGCATTCACGGTACCTTTTACAATGTTCCAATTTCCTCTTTCTCCCATGTTAAATTATCGATTCTACGACAATTCACTCTTCTTCCTCTTCAAAAGTATGCTTTCAAATAAATCCTTCGATCATTCTAACCCTTACAGCTTTTCCTTTCTACATTCTCCACACGCCTTAATTCCACCCCTCCTCCAACGTGTTCAAACGTATCTCATATTTCATTATGGATATTCATATTTCATTAATTGTTCCTTTTGTACATTTTCTGTTCCTTCCTATACTTCCACTTGCCTGTATCATACCAACCCTTTATTTTACCAGCATCCCATTCCATGTCCCCTTCCTCTACTCCCTCATACCCACATTCCATCATTACCTTCCCCCTACCCCTCCCCTACAAAACTCTCCCCTCACTGCTCCACTTCAAATCTCCCCCTCACCCTTGTGGATATGACAAAATGCTGGCTTGGAAGGGCCTGGAGCCACTCCCCCTTTATATTATCTCCCCCTTTCAAATCTCCCTCTCAAATCTCCCCCTTTATATTATAGTAGAGGTATTGAAGTGTAATATGTGTGCAAAATTTCAAGATGATTGGATGTGCGGTCTGGAAGCTGGAAGTTATTATTGCGTGAAGCAGAAGAGTCTTCCAGAGTCGGCATGGAATTAATTATCACACTGCACAGGATGAGCAGTCAAAGTATGGAGCGACCTCAATGGGTCATTTTGATCTCAAATGAAATTCTGATTTCAGATTTGTCAATCGCTGAGGTGTATTAACACATGACCAAAACAGATTTGGCGAAATTCCGACGGTTTTTGAGGAAAATATAACATTTGTGTCTGCATTTCAGTAAAGTAAAGTGTGTGACATGTCAGCATTAAAAAAATTGAAACGTGGCTCATTGTAAATAACTCCATATGGGGAATAGGTGTTGTTAACGATGATGTCATTGGTGCCATAATTAGGCCATCATAATTCGACAGGGACAACGCTTAGTCTGATCAGTTTGAAATTTATTGAGCATGATCTCTGCAACAATTATTTAGAGAATATAAATTTATGATGTCATCGCTCACGTGGTGTGGCAGCCTTATTGGATCAAAAAAAAAGAAACGTTCAAAAATAGAAGAGTTGGCTCACACCAAGTTGACTGCGCAGGGTAAGTATTCTCTGAACACCATCTAGTGCCCTTCATGCAACCAATCCCATTTAGCTCCTCCCGGTCCCCCTCAGCCCTCAGCCCCATTTCTCTCTTCTTCACAAGTATAAAAAAGGATGCTCTGGACTGCAGAGTAGTGTTATCACTTTAGGATTTTGACTTAGGATTTTGTTGTGCATCTTGCAGTGTGCTCTTCTTGATTTGCAGTGTGCTCTTCTTGATTTACAGTGTGTTCTTCTTGGTTTGGAAAGGGTTATTGTTTCTTCCTGTGTATCTTCTTGTAAACAAAAGTGAGATCCTCCTCGGGAATTAAAATTTGTCAATCTTCTTCTGACAAAAGGTTTGGACATTGAATTCTTGATTCATCAATTACTTCAGGTCTAAATTCTACAACAGCGAACACCACCCTTGGCTGCTACATTTAGCTCGTATGATTTACCAGCTAATTATTTGTTATTCTGATGCTCGTCTTTGGGCACCTGCGGTTTGCATAAGATATCCGTTCTATGCTCGTTCTATAATTGCTTGAAATAATAATATGAAAACAACTTTGACGAAATTCATGATTGCAAAAGTTGTAGCGGTGACAGATTTTGCCCAGCTCGTTTCTGGAGAACCACATCATCTTTTCAATTGTGTTTTTTGGAATTGGACTTGATATGGGGACTCAATGTGGACCAATTCCTTTTTGGATTTGTTGGACTGCCGAAAACCTTCCTGGGTATGGGTGTGTTGAGGTGTCCCCGCCCACTTCACACCTGCTTCTTGTGAACCTTGGCCCAGTTCACACACGTTTGAGCTCCCGCTTTTCTTGAGGGGCCCAAGAAGGCAGAGAGAAAGAATAATCCACGATTTGATTTGAATTTGAGTTTTCTGCATAAAGCATGGGAATGTGGAGTCCACCACGATGCTCAACCCCAACTACTTCTGACTCACTCCCAATGCTTCCCGCATCTTCCATTCTTTCTTTCTCCATATAGCTCACCTCCTCCTCCGTCGAGAAAAGATCGCTACCCCGCATGGATTTTATTTTCAGAATAAAATTTAAATTTTAGCTGACGCGCTGTTCGCGTCCCGCGCACCAATCGACTATTCAAATTGATTGCCTCCGACTAAAAAAATTTTGATTCCAGATTCTCCACTCTTGACACCAATTTTTTTTTAGGGTTCTATCCCACCCCTTGACAACAGTTGTCGTGCGGACCCTTCGGTTAAGACCAGGGACCCCGGATGGACCAGAACAGATTTACTGGAGGCGACGACCAAACACGGATTGTGCTATCAAACGTGGGAAGAGAAGAAGGGAAGAGGAAGAAGCGGGAGCGCGTAACTGTGGAAGGGGAACGAACTCAAACAGGCACAAGATTTGCAGGGAATGGAAAATAATACAAGGGTTTATTTGCAATAAGGATCGGGACAGGGAAACGCGACGATAAATCCAATTCCTAAATTGGATTCCCACACACCAGACTCAACAACAGGACACAGAGATGAATGAACAAAAGAAACGTCGTGTAATGGTGATGTGGTGTGCGGTCTTATCTGTCTGTCGGTTGCAGTGCAGCACGGCTCCAAACTCCGGCGTGGAGGAACCCTCCATCCGCCTCGCACGCTTTGCTAGGCCCGAGCCAACGCCCTCGCCGTTTGCACATGAGGTCCCGTTCACCACTCAAAGCTCCAGAAGCACCGAGCACCACTCCAAGCACCATGAGCGAACCGTCAGCCCGATGAAGAGAAGCACAGGGACCAACAGATCTCGTACAGCGCCAATAGACCAGTGAATAAGAACGGCAAAAGGGGAGAGAGGGCCAAAGGAGAGCAATTGCGACTGCACGCTATGAAAACCCAAGAGAGCTGCTGCTCCGAGCCAAGTGCGTGAATGTCGCGCAGCGCCCCCTTTTATGGCCTGGCCTGTGACATCGGTCTCGGTGCACCCTCTGATTGGTCGAGTGCTTCCCGCACCGGTACTGCTCGACCCCCTCCCTGCTCAGCCAACCGTCCTCTGCGCGTGGCCCCCGGCCTTGCCACGAGGCCGTTCCAGGCCAGCTGGAGGTGTAGCCGGCTGCGGCCCATGCGGCGGTGCCCCGAACTCGCCCCCTGCCCGTTTTCTTCTGAGGTCCTAGTCAGGGAAGGGAATTTAATTTCTGTGTGCAATAAAGGGCCGATCTAAGTGTCTGCAGGTGTGTGTTGCCACAAGGGACAAAGGTTTGATCACCAGGTTTGACACACAAGGGCTGTTATCTTTAATCCCTACAACTACCTAGCACACGAACATCCTGGTATGTTCAAAGGTATACTCCTTAAGGGTGCCTTCACATACACGGATTATTCTTACGAGTCCTTACGGATCGCCAACTCGTAGTCAATCGCAAGCATCCGTAAATAACGGAAGATGATTTTTGACATGTCAAAAGTTGTTGCGAGTTGTGACGAGGTATCTACGGATACCAGCGAGTTATTTACGGATGCTTGTGATTGACTACGAGTTGGCGATCCGTAAGGACTCGTAAGAATAATCCGTGTATGTGAAGGTTGCATAACCGACAAACCGGACTAAACACACAGAACTTATTACAAGGCAGATTCCTTATCGCGGCAGACGAAGCATGTTACCTATTCAGATATACCTGACTAGATATTGCTCGACCCCACCGACATAACAGTTTATATACAGAGCTCTTTGAGCTGGATTTCAAAAGTGCATTCAGGTGCTTTCGCCATGCAAAGCACGTTAAGATGTATAACAACTTTGTTTGCAAACTGTAAATAAATATTTAAATGAATGGGTCAGTCAACTTGTTTATTGTCTAATTAGAGGAACGAGTTTTCCACGACAAGTGCGAGGATGTTACAGAGTACAATGTAGTTAAAGTGGATAATCATGTTTGGTTGTGAGGCAGTGGAGACAATATTGTGTTAAAATCAATTCTGCTCTGAGTGTGGTGTGTTGGGAGCAGACCTGGTGAGATGGTGGGTGGGGTGAAGGCCAGCAACCACCGTGGGGAGTGTTGTGAGAGATCTGGAGAGCCAGAATCACAATAAAGGTTGTACTGAATTGTGAAATGCAAACATCTCGCTGGCGACATTTGCTTTATTATGATTATGAGGTTAATATGTTCCATCTTGAATGTTATCAAAATAGGATACCATTTTAAATGGACGTCGATTTAAATTATAATGTTGGCAAATTATTAATTGTATTGTGGTTAATAAAATGGCTTTAAAACTAAATATATGTATTTTCATACTAAGGTCAAGATGCCCTTGGCGCCAAACTGTCTACGTTCCTCTATCTGCATGTGGTAAGCCTTTGATCTACTGTGACATAATCCAACACATTGTATCTGCATTTGGCCTTGATCATGATGTAATCGGCTGTGTGTTAGAGTCTAAAAGCAAGACTTACTGGAGCATCCATGGGGAGAGAGCATCCCAGCAAATTCCTTCATTGGTTCAATAGTGACGTAACTAATGTAATGTAACTAAATGTAACGAAAATAACTAAATGTAGTCGTAATGATAACACGAAATGTAACTCAATGTAGCAAAATGTAACTAAATGTGTGAGGTGTTTTCTCCTGCTTGTAGAAATTAACATTGAAATCTGTAACATCTCTTTGCAAGTATTAATAAAATCTGTTATGCTTGGAACTTGATTGGTGAAGACTAATTTATTTTAATGACTGAACTCTGGAATACTTTGAACCTGACAGAAGAGCGATGGAAAATTCCCCCACAATGATCTTCAATTGTGGCCACTTCATAATTACACCGCCATACTGGAATACCGGCACTGCAAGTTGGTCTATAGCTTTGATATTGTTCATCGGAAAGAGGGATTACTGCACAATTAGTGTTATTCTGCTAAATAACTTTTTGCTGATTATTATATGCTTTTTTTTTTTGTTGCACCTGGGGACCTTCTTCCATTCCAAGGTATTTTTGGGATGCTTCATTTTCTAGTTCCTGTATTGTTGTCCATCCATCGATTGAGATATTGTGTGTTCTTTCTGTTTTACCATCTAGAAATGTGCATTTGACACATTTGTCAAGACCAAATTACATTTGAAGGTCCTCTGAGTGGCGCTTTACTTGTTTGAGTTGATCTGCCAATTTATCATTTGGTGAAAACAGTTTTAGATCATCCATGCACAGTAGATGGGTCACCCCTGCAGGTTCTTTGGTCATTTTTCTTTTGGGATGTTCGATAGTATTTGTGTCCTTGCTCATTGATGAGGTTCTTCAGTGGGTCCAGAGCCAGGCAAAGCAGGAGGGGAAAAGGCTGCAAGATATCGTGTAAGATTTGTCGTCTGTGTATTCTGTGATGTTGAGAAAAATATGACGAAGAAGCAAATAGCTTGCTGCGCACAAACACATTTAAAGCTTCTCTCCTGCATGTACTATTTGATGTCTCCTTAAAACTGATGATTGAGTAAAGGCTTTGGGACACAGAGAACACTTGTGTGGCTTCTCTCCTGTGTGTATATTTTGATGATTCCTTAACTCTGATGATTGAGTAAAGGCTTCAGGACACAGAAAACACTTGTGTGGCTTCTCTCGTGCATGTATTATTTGATGTCTCCTCAAATTGAATGATCGAATAAAGGCTTTAGAACACAGAGAACACTTGTAAGGCTTCTCTCCCATGTGCAGTCTTTGATGAACGTGTAAATCTGATGACCGAGTAAAGGCTTTAGGACACAAAGAACACTTGTGAGGCTTCTCACATGTGTGTGTTCTTTGATGATCCCTTAAATTTGATGATCGAGTGAAGGCCTTATCACACAAAGAACATTTGTGTGGGTTCTCTCCTGCATGTGTCATTTGATGATCCCTCAAATGTAATGAATGAATAAAGGCTTTTGGACACAAAGAACACTTGTGTGGCTTCTCTCCTGTGTGCAGTATTTGATGATTCCTCAAATCTGATGATCGAGTAAAGGCTTTAGGACATAAAGAACACTTGTGAGGCTTCACACCTGTGTGTGTTCTTTGATGATCCCTTAAATTTGATGATCGAATGAAGGCCTTATCACACAAAGAACATTTGTGTGAGTTCTCTCCTGCATGTGTCATTTGATGATCCCTCAAATGTGATGAATGAATAAAGGCTTTTGGACACAAAGAACACTTGTGTGGCTTCTCTCCTGTGTGCAGTATTTGATGATTCCTCAAATCTGATGATCGAGTATAGGCTTTAGGACAAAAAGAACACTTGTGAGGCTTCACACCTGTGTGTGTTCTTTGATGATCCCTTAAATTTGATGATCGAGTAAAGGCTTTAGAACACAAAGAACATTTGTGTGGCTTCTCTCTTGCATGTATCATTTGATGATCCCTCAAATGTGATGAACGAATAAAGGCTTTAGGACACAAAGAACACTTGTGAGGCTTCTCTCCCGTGTGCCATCTTTGATGAATGTGTAAATCTGATGATTGAATAAAGGCTTTAGGACACAGTGAACACTTGTGAGGCTTCTCTCCTGTGTGCCATCTTTGATGAATGTGTAAATCTGATGATTGAATAAAGGCTTTAGGACACAGTGAACACTTGTGAGGCTTCTCTCCCATGTGCCATCTTTGATGAATGTGTAAATCTGATGATCGAATAAAGGCTTTAGGACACAGTGAACAGTTGTGAGGCTTCTCAACTGTGTGTGTTCTTTGATGACTGTTTAAATTTGATGATTGAGTGAAGGCTTCAGGACACAAAGAACACTTGTGAGGCTTCTCACCTGTGTGTGTTCTTTGATGAATGTGTAAATTTGATGATTGAGTGAAGGCTTTAGGACACAAAGTACACTTGTGAGGCTTCTCACCTGTGTGTGTTCTTTGATGAATGTGTAAATTTGATGATTGACTAAAGGCCTTCGGACACAAAGAACACTTGTGAGGCTTCTCTCCTGTGTGTATTCTTTGATGAATGCGTAAAGTTGCTGACTGACGAAAGGCTTTAGGACACAAAGAACACTTGTGTGGCTTCTCTCCAGTGTGCTGTCTTTGATGAATGTGTAAATCTGATGACCAAGTAAAGGCTTTCGGACAGAAAGAACACTTGTGTGGTTTCCCACTTCCTTGTATATTATTGAGAATCTCGGTGCAACATTTACGAGACATGCTGCGAAATGTACCAGCATCTTGAGTAACCGTCTGTGTCATGTGATGATTGAAAACTTGTGCGTTGACCAACTGGGAACAGTTGGAACAAGAATCCAGTTTCATTTGGTTCTCTGTGAAGACAAGTCACAAAACGCAATCATTCACACAAATTTGTCCATAATTGATAAGTATTTTTCAAGAGCAGATATTATTCAAGTAAATTTGAATGTCATCCTTTTTTAAACATTTCTTTTGGAGGGAGAGGGTCCAGTTAAGATTTAAAAAAGGAGTTTTCGAACTGGCCAAATTAATCAAAAAGTTAATGACGACACAAAAACTACCTTCACAAAGGTTGTTCCGTCATTCTGGACAGCTTATAACAGAGGTTTTTCGCTTTTGCTCTCATTCCACGAGCTCCAGCTCGTTCCGCTCCCTATCGCTCGCTCACCTACTCGATGTCTTATCTCAGAACCCCCCTTTTTATACTACTTGTGAGGGAAGGGAGGTGGAGGAGGGGAGGGGAAAGGAGAGCGGTCTATTTTTACAATGGTCTTTCACATTATTCACACCTATCATATTTTCATGATACTCGAACAGCAAATGAACGAATATTTGTTGATATTCTATTTTAGGGAACAGCTTAATTTTCTCATGGATTTCGCTGCCGTCAATTATATTTACAAGACATGAATTGAAACTTGGCTCTTGGTTTAAATATCGTTCCTGAGCAGAGATGATATTATAAACATCTTTCGATGTTCTGCTCTGAGAGCTTCCTCAGCCACATATCATTTCAAGATTGGAGTAAATTCTTTTCCCATCGATCTCTTGACATCCATCAAATATTTTAAACCCCTCAATCTGTGTGGTTAATTCAGGCTTGTTTTGGTTATCTGTTCAATAAGATTTTTTTGATATTTACCACATTTGTTATGTTTTCCATTTCAATACCAATGCTGTGATTTTCTCCACTCTTTGGTTTGGTTATTGCTTGTTTGTTTGGTTGTGCTTGGTGGGTTGAATCCCATGGGTTAAATTCATTTGGTTTGTGAAATTCCTTCAGTCTGGAAAAAAAATGCCGCACACACCCTGCCAGAATAGTATTGTTCTCAGTTATATATTTTTGGTTTTTTTTTTTTCCAAGAAACCACACCCAGATTTCCCACAAACTAAGTCAGAGACAGAGCAGGCAGAGAGCGTGTCATTTCTCAAAAAAAGCATTTCCAGTCACGTGAAAAAGTAAGAACACCCCATGCAAAGTTTTGACTTTTTCAACATATTTCAACATACAACTATTTCGTCTTCATTTCAACAATATTGATAGATAAAGGTGATATAATATGACAAATATCATGAAACATTTACATTTTGAAGTCCATTGTTTAATTTAAATAAACATATATGCAAATTTCGCATGTGGAAAAAGTAAGTATGTCAAGTCGTAGATTCGTTATTGCTAAGAATTCTGTATAAGACGTCTTGAATAATATGTTATGATTTTAATGTTGCTTATATACTATTTTCATAAAGTTAATAAAAGGTTTTTGCTTCGTTTTAGTTTAAAATGAGGAAAGGCTCGCTTGGGTCGTGCTGGACAATTGTATACGTGTGCTTTTTGTAGGCTAGATAAGGCCGGTCGTAAAATCACGCTCACATGCGCGTGATTTTGTGTAACGCTAGTAGAATGATTAGATTGCAGACATAAACCTATCGTTAAAACCATATATATTTTGTATTAATCACAGCGACGCTTGACTCTGTATAAACATGCTTTGAATTACTCATTTGAACAAACCCATATATTTTATGGCCTTATCGAAGCCAAAGAATGCACCCTCCCTTTAATGAGTTATATTTTCTGTCTCCTCGGAGCCCAGAGAAACATCTGGTCCAGATAAGGGACGGATGACGGTGGGGGCTAGGGATGACGGTGAGGGACTCTCGCCAGTCGCTTTGTTCTCTCGGAGATTTTCTGATAAACTTGTCCCTATTTATACGGACTGCGAATCAATGTGCTTCGGGAAGGCTAGACGTGGCATGAAGCTGGTTCTTGCTGTAGATGTCTGTCTCCTCCGGATCTGTATAAGTTGGTTTTTAATAAAGCTGCGTCATTTTCAAACTGTTTGTGGACTTCTTTTGCAAACGAAGAGCCGCTTCTTCACAAGTACACACCTACATTTATCACTACTTCAAATACCTAAAATTAGAATCAGGTGCACCAGCTCAGGTGCAAATGATTAGAACATCGTTAGAGAGGATCTTGGAGGAACCTGTCTTATTTAAACCTCAGACATTTAGTTTGGTTTGCTCTTTGTTGTTGAAGTGTGTGGCGTCACCATGCCGAGATCAAAAGAGCTCTCTGAGGCCTTCAGAAAGAAGTTTATAGATGTCTACGAGTCTGGGAAGGGATTTAAAAAGATCTCCAAACAATTTGAAATCAATCATTCGACTGTCCGGAAGATCATCGACAAGTGGAGAAGATTCCAAAGAACTGCCAACTTGTTCAGGCCAGGCCGCCCCAGCAAGTTCAGCCCGAGAGCAGACCGCACGATGCTGAAAGAAGTCTCTAAGAACCCCAGAATGTCATCATGGGACCTACAGGTAGCCCTTGCCACTGTTGATGTCAAAGTGCACGAGTCTACCATTCGAAAGAGGGTGCACAAATTTGATCTACATGGGAGGTGTGCCAGGACGAAACCTTTGCTGTCCAAAAAGAACATCAGGGCAACACTAAAGTTTGCCAATGAACACCGAGGCAAAGACCAGCACTTCTGGAACAATGTGCTCTGGACAGATGAGTCAAAGGTAGAGCTATTTGGCCACAGTACCAGAAGACATGTTTGGCGAAAACCAAAGACAGCATTTGACCGCAAGAACCTGATACCAACTGCAAAGCATGGTGGTGGAAATATTATTGTTTGGGGCAGCTTTGCTGCACCAGGGCCTGGGCAGCTCACCATCATAGAATCCACAATGAATTCTTCATTGCACCAGAGGGTGCTTGAGGATAATGTGAGGCCATTTGTCGGAAAGTTGAAGCTCAACTGAAGGTGGACCTTGCAACACGACAATGACCCTAAACATACCAGTAAATCCACCAAGGAATGGCTGAAAAGAAAGAAATGGAGGGTTCTGGAATGGCCAAGTCAAAGTCCGGATCTAAATCACATCGAGATGTTGTGGGGGGGATTTGAAACGAGCTGTGCATGCAAGAAACCCCCTCAAGCATCGCACGGCTGAAAGAATTCTGCACGGAGGAGTGGGCAAAAATTTCTCCCAGTCGATGTCAGAGACTGGTAGCCAGTTATAAGAAATGCCGACTTGAGGTTGTTTCTGCCAAAGGGGGCAATACCACCTATTAGAGCCAAGGGTGTCCTTACTTTTTCCACATGCGAAATTTGCATTGATGTTTATTTAAATTATACAATTGACTACAAAATGTAAATGTTTCATGATATTTGTTATATTATATCACCTTTATCTCTCAATATTGTTGAAATGAAGATCAAATAGCTGAATGTTGAAATATGTTGAAAAAGTCAAAACTTTACATGGGGTGTACTTACTTTTTCACGCGATTGTAAATTCCTATTTAAACCCAGAGCCAGAGCCCAGAGCAGTTAAGCACATTTTGAGCATCGACAAACTCGCAATGATCCTGATTAAGGATTAACCTCTCTGATGAAGAAGATAATGATTTTATCTCTCCTCAACAACAATATTGGAAGGTTTAATGTTCCTCATATGAGTCTCACACATCATTAATTGAGAAATGATAAACCTTGTATGTCAATAACTATTTGTATTTCTTTTTATTTACAGCATATCAAACTCACTTGGACAAGAGGTTAACTGCAAAGCCAACCAACCTCAAAAGCAATGCAGACATTTGAATGAGCTTTGAAAGGAATTCCATTCATTGTGTCAAAACCGACACAAGGTTGTTAATGAGTGTGTTAATGAACGACCACCGAAATGGAAGCCTCGGGTTATCATACTAAAATATGCAAGTTGGTGTTTGTTTGTCTGTCTGATGATTTTTTGACCGCGATACATTTTGTCGTTACTTATCCATTCTCAACCAAACTTGACAGGATGACTAAGGGTTACATAATGAAGGTTGTAGAGCATTCATTTGTCCCCCTCCCTGAGGGGGTTTTCTCCGCCATTTCCGTCAATGGGGTTGCGTGTTGAGGTGGATGTCGATGTTAAGTTAGCTTTATCGTGGCGTTTTTTCAAGCCCGCTCCTAATAACAAAACTAACGATTTAGTAAGGGAAACATATGAAAATCTGTTAACTAAATTGTTACCAAAAAATTTCTTCACCAATATGTTTGTAAAGGTGTGTAATAACAGGTGTTAAAATGTTGAAGGTCAACTCCCGTGGGAAACCCAGAAAAAAAGCTGTTGAATTCGGGTACCGAAAAATTATTTTCGAGAATTTTTTTTTTTTTTTTTAAATCGGCCCTTAAGTAACTTATGAGGGGTCAAATAAGGGTTTTTCATGATTCTGAGTTGATTGTTAACATTTATATTTCACCACAGACACTCCTTTGTGGAAAAATAATTTCTAAATATATCTCATTTTCTACTTTGCAGGACATGGAGTCTAGCAATATGGATGAAGACGTTACTCCACCTGTGCTCAATTGCTTCATCTGTGCACGCTCGGATACACCAGCTGAAAGGCTCATACAGGCAACTCCAAAGGGATACTCAACTTTATTGAAACAAGCAGAAACTGTCGAAAATGTTACTGTTGTGGAACGTATGAAGGAGGCTCTAAAGTCTAAAGGAAGGAAAACTGAGGTACCACCAGAAGTGTAAAAATGATCTGTACAACAACTTTGTTGCAACCACCAAGAAGTCAGCTCAAGCATCAAAGGCAGAGAAAGAGTCATCAAAGTTGAAGAGAAGACGCACTACTTGTGAGTTCAGTTCATCAACTGGCTGCAGTTCTAGAAGATCACAGTCAGTTGACCTCCTGTATAAGGATGTATGCATTCTTTGCAACCAACCAGCCCAGCTCTACAAAAATAATCCAGCACAAGCTAGAAAGAAATACAGAGTGCCAGATAATTTGACTGCAGATACACTGAAGGCAAGCTTGCTGAAGACAGCATGGAGTCGCGGGGATGACTGGGGCACTGAAGTCACTGGACGCCTGGAAGGGATCAACGACTTGGTAGCAGAAGAAACACTGTACCATTTGCGATGCAAACTTATGTTTGTGAGAGGTGACAGTTTGTCCAAGACTGATGAGGAAGGAAAAAGGAAGAGAGGACAGAGGAGTATTGATGAGGAGCGAGAGGCAGTTTTTATTGAATTCTGCGAATGGTTAGACTCAGAATTAGAGCATGGGGTAATGAACATGGACCAAGTCCATGAAAAGCTGCAGGAGTTTGATCAGTCACCAGAGAAGAGCCTTTCTTATTCAAAGCATTGGCTAAAGATAAAACTTCTAGAGAAATACGAAGACACCTTGTATTTCACAACACAGGAAAGAAGGGCAGATGTACTCTGTCTCAAAGATGGCACCGACAATATTCTGCGAGTGCATCATGCTAATCTTGACCATGGAGATGAGAAGACTCAGATCATAAAGACGGCACTCAAGTTCATATCCAATGATATTGCCTTGATTGATTTAGGTCCAAAGTCATACCCCACCACACACAGTATGACTGACATCGAAAGTCAGCTGACACTTGTTCCTGCAAGCCTTCAGATGTTCTTGAGACCGATTGTCAAGACAGACGAAAGAGTTGCCGTTTGGGGGCAGAATTTTATTAAGGCCTGTCGACCTCGGTCTGGAGTACTGCCACACCAAATGGGGCTTGCCATACAACGTGATCATAGATTTGGGTCAAAATGGATGCTCAACAAGTTCCACCGGCTGGGATACACTGAGTCTTACACGGAGACACAAAACTACAAATACTGCTTCCTTAATAGTAGGAGTGGAGATGATGTTCCAGATACTTCTGGCACTCTTGACACCATTGTGGAGGAAACCGATGAACAGATCAATGATGAGGTTGCGGTTGATGCTGCGCTTGAGGATCAATCAGTGATGACAGCCAAAGTGCCAGCCAGTGAAAGTGAATTGTCAAGTAATGATCAGGTGGTCTTTATGGAGGTTGGGGAAACAAACAATGCAGTCACTCAGTTTGTTGGAGACAATATAGATTTAAACATTGTCTCTATTCATGGAAACACTCCCTTTCACTCAATGGGTTGGATCGAAGTCACCTCTCCGGCACCACCTTTGCCAAACACCACCGCCACCAAGGAAACAGTGATTCAGGCTGGTACTGCGATTTTCAAGTACATTTACCATGGACGAGATACTACATTGGGTGAAATTCGGTACAACATGTTCTCAAGGAAGGCAGCGGCAGGAGTGATCAAACCAGAGACTCTACCTCCAACAGAGTTGCAGCTGCACAACTGCACAACAGCTGCAGCTGCACAACATTCACTCCGTGCCTACCTGCAGACCCGGGACTGGATCCTTCTACAGAGCATGTCTCTAAACCCCAGTGACTATGGATGGACAATAGGTGTGCATAGGTATGAGCCAGTTCCAACACTGGACCCCACGGCTCCTGAGGAGCTATTGCAGTTCACGAGCTGTAATTGTCATGGAGATTGCAGCAACCGGCGATGCAGCTGCAAGAAGAATGGGGTCACGTGCATCTCGGCCTGTGGAGTCTGTAATGGCATTACATGCAGAAACTGCAGTCATGATGTTGTTGAGTCTGAAGAAGACAGAGACAATGACTGTTGAAACTTCTGACATTGTGAATGAGAAATAACTCTTGAGTATTATATATGTATGTGAAATAAAAGCTACTTTGTGTGTAAATGTAAAAGTGAAAATATAAATGTTAACAATCAAAATATAAATCAATCAAAATAAGGGATCCCAAACAAGTTTACGTCTTAAAGATGCTGCATCACAAGTTTCATCAAATTTAATCAATATTTTGACTTTTAGAGCGTAGACGTCGAATTGTTTAGACGACAGAAAGATGACAGACGGACGACGGACACTGGGTGTCGACAAAAACTCAGCTGGACATAGTCCAGTTGAGTTAATAAAAAAGGTGAGGGGTTATGTTGCTATATAAAGGATAGAAAAAAGCAATAACCAAATTAAAGAGTGGATAAAATCACAGCTTTGGTATTTAAATGGAAAACATAATGAATGTGGTGAATTATCAAAGAAATCATATTGAAGAGATAAGAAAAACAAGCCTAAGTAAAGCATACAGATTGAGGGGTTTAAAAAGATTTAATGGATGTCAAGAGATCAATGAGAAAATAATTTACTTCAATCTTAAAATGATATGTGGCTCGGGAGGCTCTCAGAGCAGAACATCGAGAGATGTTTATAATATCATCTCTGCTCAGGAACGACATTGAAACCAAGAACCAAGTTAGAAAACGTATGTTGTAAATATATAATTGATGGTGACGAAAGCCACAAGAAAATTAAGCTATTCCCTAAGATAGAACGTAAACAAATATTCTTAGGTTCGCTGTTTTCGTATAATGAAAATATGATCCGTGTGAATTTTGTGAAGGACCATCTGTAATAATTAACACCTCTCCTTTCTCCTCCTCCCCCCCCAACCCCCCCACCCCTGCCACAAGTAGTACAAAAGGGGGGTTTCTGAGATAAGACAGAGCAGGTAAGCGAGCGATAGCAAGTGAAAAT
The DNA here is from genome assembly GCF_964187855.1 of Myxine glutinosa. NCBI lineage: Eukaryota > Metazoa > Chordata > Myxini > Myxiniformes > Myxinidae > Myxine > Myxine glutinosa. The sequence goes on from NC_136265.1 coordinate 59,729,122, forward strand.
GAGCGGCATGAGCGAGAACAAGCGAAACTGAGCGAAAGCGAGTGGAATTGCGTAAGCGAGTGGTTCTGTGGAGATGTTTTGCCTCAGAACCCCTTTTTTGTGCTACTAATGGCACTTGGTGGTGAGTTTCACTCCTCCACACCGAACGGCTTACGTTTTGTATTCCACTGATAGGCCGGATGTGCAGCTGGCCTTCAACCATATGTAATTGGCTTGTATTTTTCACCGACCAAGCACATCCACCAAGTTTTTTCAAAACCCATCCATAACGTCTTTAAATTTTGGGCCAATATCTCAATTATGAATGTAAATGCAGATTCAAAAATCAATTCAAACAATCTCAGATTTGAATCCGGATCCAGGTCTAATTTGTTCTGGGCACACATACAACCTGTACACAAAGTTTAGTCCAAATCCGTCCATAAATCTGAGAAATCCTGATATCCAGAGGGGTGAAAATTGGTTGTCATCGACTTGTCTGATGTGATGAAACGACCTTGAATATGTGTATTTTTTGTGCGATCTGTATTTTAATTGAAACAGGTATCCCTGTCTCGTTCACATAAACAAGACAATTGAGTCAAAACAATTTAAATGGACATGTCATTCTGCAAGGTTTGAAAGAAAATTATTTCATCGTGAAAGAATGAACGAAACAAGTAAACAATGTGATGTGATCTATTGAGAGTCCAGTTCACCTTCGAGCAGCTGAGTAGATTTGCTTGGCTCCATGGGTTGAGAATCACACTGTTCCCGCTTCACAAGATCATTGCTCAAAGAATCCTTGGATGTCTGAAGAAGCTTGTTTTTGTAAGTTTCTGACTTAACTACTTGAGCTTCACCTGCAAACCATGTGACAACAGTTCATCACAATAGAGGAAAGGATAAACAAGCAAATTGAAACCCAAACAATCATTCCAAGTAGTGAGGAGAAATGTACGGGGTCTCCAACAGAAAAACATATTTTCCGACTTAACCAAAGAGGTCAACAAAGGAGGGGTAATGAGAAAAAAAAAACTCGTGAATCTGAAAAGGCAGAGTAGTCTGGAAATAGAGGAAGTGCATGATGAAATGACACTTTGGTGTTCTCGCTGATGCAGAATAGCTGGCTGCATTCCATTGCCTTATAAACATAATTCTCTGAAACCTAAATTAGTGACCTGGGATTATTAATCTCAAAACATTAGTCAAATTAAAGTTAAATTAAAAAAAAAAATCACCAGAACAAAGCGACTGTCGCCAATATGCCTCCGCATAGTCCCACAATGGGTAGATGCCCTCGTTCACTGTCCGAAAAATAAACAAGGTTGATTTAAATCCCTTCAGCTGTTTTCAAGTATCACATTTTCACCAGCCATGACAGGTTTCACATCGATCGGTGAAGCGGTTTCAGAGAAGGGATAAAAAAAAAATCGGCTTTCAAGCTAATATGGCTGCCACACCACATGACATATGCTGTAGCCACTCAACTCAAACATCATCTCTCTGCCAATAACTTGTACATGTCTTAATACATCCTGGATAACAAACTGGACTTTCTCTGTCTCACCGAAACCTGGCAACAACCTCTGGACTACTACACACTCAACCTCACCACACCCAATGGATATTCCTACGTCAATAAACCACGCTCGGAGGGCCGAGGTGGTGGAATTGCCGTTATCCACCGTCAAGACATCAAGACCAACCTCATCTCCATCTCATCTGCTCCATCATTTGAACACCTGGCTTTAAAACTCTCTGGTCACACGCAGTCAGTCATGGCTGTCGTCTACCGCCCTCCCAAACCACACCCATCATTCCTGTCTGACTTCTCCTACTTTCTGACCCAGCTATGTTCCCTCTCCCCCTCAATCCTCCTCCTTGGTGATTTCAATATCCACATGGACTCCACTGACTCCACAATAACCACTGACTTCACTGATTTACTCACCTGCTTTAACCTCACTCAACATGTCGACTTTCCTACCCATATCCGTGGTCACATTTTGGACCTTGTTTGCTCCACTGGATTAAATTTGCACCATCTCTATGGCTCCGACCTCACCCTCTCTGACCACTTAGCCATCACTCTGACCATCAACATCCCCGCCCCAACACCAAGGCATTATCGCACAATCAACTTCCGTAAGCTAAACGCTCTTTCACCTACCTCATTCTCATCCACCCTCTCTGAAAAAATGTCCACTTCTCCCTTCATTGACCTCCACACCCCTTCCGACCTCACTGACTACTACAACCACACTCTCTCCTCCTGCCTTGACCAGCTTGCGCCTGTAAAAACCAAAACAGTTTCTTTCACCCATTCTGCTCCCTGGTTTACCCCTGAACTCCACCTGATGAAAACTCGTGCTCGCCAACTTGAAAGACTCCGCAATAAAACGGGTCTCACAGTTCACTCCCAAGCCTACAAGGACCACATACAACACTACAAAGATGCCCTCTCCCGCGCCCGCTCTGCCTACTACTCTCAAATTATCCACTCTGGCTCCGGAAACCCAAAAGCACTCTTCTCGACAATAAACAAACTCCTCCGCCCCCTGAACACCACCACCCAGTCATTCACAGTAGACAACTGCATCTCCTTCCTCTCTTTCTTCCAACGCAAAATTGACAACATCTACAACAGCTTGACCACCGCCGCACCCGCTCCCCCTCCAACCACCTGCCCCCCCTTGTCCTGCCATCCCCTGTCTCGGTTCTCCCCAATCTCTCCTACTGACCTCTCTGAACTCCTCATAGGAATGAAAACTGCCACCTGCACTCTTGACCCCATCCCCTCCAGCTTTGTCAAAGCCTCCCTCCCTGCTCTCTCTCCACTTATCATTGCAACAATAAACTCCTCCCTGTCTACAGGCATCGTCCCACCTTCCCTCAAAATTGCTGCTGTTACCCCCATTCTAAAAAAACCTGGTCTAAACCCTGACACCCTAAACAACTTCAGACCCATCTCCAACCTACCCTTTCTGTCAAAAGTTTTGGAACGCGCTGTAGCCACTCAACTCAAACATCATCTCTCTGCCAATAACTTGTATGAAACATTCCAATCCGGATTCCGCTCCAACCACAGTACTGAAACTGCTCTCCTCAAAATCACCAACGACCTTCTCCTCTCCTCTGACGCTGGCAACCTCAACATTCTCGTCCTCCTCGACCTCAGCGCTGCCTTTGACACCATCGATCACACTATCCTCCTCACCCGACTTGAATCCACCTTTAACGTCACCGGCACTGCCCTCTCTTGGATTAAATCATACCTCTCTGACAGATGCCAGTTCATCTCCATCAATAACTGCAAATCCCCCACTGCTCCCCTCCCCCAAGGTGTCCCCCAAGGTTCAGTTCTTGGCCCCCTCCTCTTCATCCTTTACCTGTCCCCGCTCGGTCACTTAATCCGCCGTCATGGTCTCCAATTCCACTGCTTCGCCGATGACATCCAGCTTTTCATCTCCACCAAGTCCGTCTCCACCGACACCCACTCTATCCTGACAAACTGCATCACTGAAATAAAATCCTGGCTTCAAATCAACTTCCTCAAGCTTAACTGTGATAAATCTGAAATAATCATCATTGGCCCAAAAACGCTCACAAAATCCACCCATAACTTTGCCCTCAACATCGACGGTATCCCAGTATCCACCTCCCCTCACATCCGGAATCTTGGCGTCATCTTTGACCAAACCCTTTCCTTCGACAAATACACTAAACAGATCACAAAGTCAGCCTTCTTTCACCTGAAAAACATTGCCCGTCTCCGCTCATCCCTCTCCTCCACGGCTGCAGAAACCCTCATCCACGCCTTCATCACCTCCCGTCTGGACTACTGCAATAGCCTCCTCTATGGTTCACCCTCAAAAATCACCAATAAACTCCAATACATTCAGAACTCCGCTGCCCGTCTACTCACTCATTCCCGGACCCGTGACCACATCACCCCCGTCCTTTACAAGCTTCACTGGCTCCCCATCCCCCAGAGAATCCAGTACAAAATCCTCCTCCTGACATACAAAGCCCTCCATAACCTGGCCCCATCCTACCTGGCTGACCTCCTCTCCAGACACACTCCCACCCGCAACCTCCGCTCTGCTGGTACCAACCTCCTGACCCCCTCCATCCGGACCAAATTCAGATCCTGGGGGGACAGGGCCTTCTCCATCGCTGCTCCCACCCTCTGGAACTCACTACCTCACACCATCAGAGACTCCTCCTCACTCACCACATTCAAAACATCACTAAAGACCCACCTGTTCAACGCTGCATTCAACATTCAACCCACAGCATTTAACCCCTGACTATCTCTTCTCCTTCTCCCTCCTTTTGCTTTAAATATTTCCCTATTGATTCTTGTCTTGTCTTTTTGATTCTTGTCTTATATATATGCCGTATATCGCTGCTGTTTGTTTTCTTGATTCTTGTCTTTTTGCAATTGTTGTTTTCATGTATTGTTATGCATTATGTTTTCCACTCTGTCAAAGCGCCTTTGGGCTTCTGGAAAAGCGCTATACAAAATAAATGAATTATTATTATTATTATATGACCATAAGAAAATATTTTCTCAGCATATGTGTGGGCAGTGGATCACTATTGTGAAGTTTTGTGTTGATTGGATGACGTTCGTTCAAAGATGGCTGCCAAACCACGTGACCTGCGATGTCATCATTTTCAAACTATATGCAACAATGGTGTTAGAATTTAGATGATATTTGTAAAAATTCGCATCGATAGGGTAAGTGGTTTCAGAGATATAATTATTTAATATTTTCCTTCAATCTAATATGGCTACCACACCATGTGACCAATGATGTTTTTGTGATCATCTTTTAATCACCATGCCGAGTCAATGACACACGTAAAGTTTCAAGTCAATCGATTTGGTGGTTTGGGAGAAAATGTTTTTTTTATGGTTTCAGGTTAAATCCAACATGGCTGCCAAACCATGTGACTTATGATGTCATAAATTTAATATTTCAATAGAAATGGGTCATAGATCATGCCCATGCAATTTCAGATTTTTACGATAAATAATTTGATTAAAACATTTTTGGCTGGCATACCACTTCACCGATGATGTAATCCTTATCATGCTTTTGTTCCCCATTGGGAGTACTTGACAATGTGCCAAGTTTAAAAATTTTCCATTCAGCAGTTTTAGAAATATTTATTATTATTATTTGCATTTATTCCAAGATGGCTGCCATACCACGTGACCTTTAATATCACAATTAGGATAAAAACATTCTGCATGGGTGTCACTCCCACACTGAAAGTGTCGTCTCAATCAGACATGTGGTTGCTGAGAAAAACGAGGTTTAGCCCGTAGGGGCGGACGGACGGACAACCCGAAAACATAATGGCTCCGGCCACCTTCGGGAGCAGAGGCATAAAAATAAATTAAAGTCTAAAACATTAGCCACGGCCTGGTGAAACAAGGGGCCACTTTTGATCATCACCTTTTGACTTCTCCTTCCTCTGCAGGTGATTACACCCTAAAACCCCCCCAACAACCACATGTATTTTCTTCAACCGCTGCTGGATTATAGTCATTGCCAAGAAATTTCACAAGAGCGTTGGGCAAAAAAGGTGGGAAAAATAATTGTCGCTCCTTTTTGCTTTGTCCATGGAAAGTCAGCCTTTCAATTTTTGTTACACTCAATTCCTCTCATACACAAATATTGCTTACTTCAAGTTATCATTGCATTATGATGTGGAAAGGTGGGGGTGAGGGGCGGTGAGCAGGGGATGGGCCGTTCGACGGCGCGGGCACGGCCCTCTTGTGCGACGTCTCCCTTGGGCGGCCTCGCCCCATCGTGCCCGCGGGCTGGCAGCGCCAGGTTTTTGACGCCATCCACGGCCTGTCCCACCCGGGCACGAAGGCCTCCCAGAGGTTGGTCACCGACAAGTTTGTCTGGCATGGCCTCCGGAAGGCCGTCCGCGGGTGGACCAGGACGTGCCTCGCGTGCCAGCGCGCGAAGGTGCACCGGCACACCCAGGCCCCATTGGCCCCGTTCACGGTGCCGGAACGTAGGTGTGACAACGTGCACGTGGACCTGGTGGGACCTCTGCCCCCCACGCGGGGTTTCACCCATGTCCTGACAATGGTGGACCGCACCACCCGGTGGCCGGAGGCCGTGCCTTTGGCGACGACGACGGCGGCTGACGTCGCGCAGGCGTTCATCGCCACCTGGGTCGCCCGGTTCGGCGCCCCCTCGGACATCTCATCCGACCGCGGCCCCCAGTTCACCTCGGAGCTCTGGGGGGCGGTCGTGCGGGGGCTCGGGGTCCGGCTGCACCGAACCACGGCCTGCCACCCCCAGGCCAACGGCCTGTGTGAGCGGTTCCACCACTCGTTGAAGGCCACGCTCCGGGCCACCCTCTGCGACGGCGGCTGGGTCGACAGGCTCCCCTGGGTCCTGCTGGGCCTCTGGACGGCGCCCAAGGACGACCTGCGTGCATCCGCGGTGGAGTTGGTCTTCGGACAACCGCTGCGGGTGCCGGGCGATTTCCTCCCCGACCCCACGGCACCATGGTCCGCGGCGCAGGAGCGCTCCGTGCTGCAGGAGACAGCCCGGAGGTTCGCCCCGGTGCCGACGGCGCACCACGGGCACCCGCCTACGCACGTCGCCCTGGAGCTTCGCCCCGCGGAGTACGTCTTCATCCGGCATGACGCCCACCGGACACCACTGCGGCCCCCGTACGATGGGCCTTTCCGCGTGCTGGAGACCGGGGTGAAACATTTCACCTTGGACATCGGCGGTACTCCCGACCGCCTCTCGGTGGATCGCCTCAAGCCGGCCCACCTCGACGTGGACCACCCACCGCCGGTGGCTCGGCCCCCACGGCGACGCCGCCCCCCTGCGGGCGGACCCCTGGCACCGCCCAGCCCCGCCGGCATGCCGCCCCCCGGTCCTGCACCCATCACGGGTGCAGCCGGACACATCCCAGCTGGCATCCCTGCACCCCGGACGCCGCCAGTCGCCAGAGGGCGCTTTGGCCGGGTCATCCGTTTGCCCCGCAAACTGGCCCTCCAGGTGCGCGGGAATTCTGGGGGGGCGCGTGTGGCGGACACGAAAGCTCACTGGCGTGAGGGCATCAATCTGCGCACCAAGTGGGTGGCGGCCACGCCCGAGGGGTAGGCGTGGCCGCGGGATATACAATGGGCACGCAGCCCGGAGCGCGCCAGTGCTACAGTTGAGCTCTTATAATAAAGACTCTTGAACTTACCGCATTGTCCGCTTCCTCCTTGTTATACAAGTAGCGCGCGTAGCACCACGCTTCATTATCATGTTAACGAGTCCATTCTCCACCAAATAAAGACATTATGGTGTGAACGAGTCCATTATCCACCAAATAAAGACATTATGGTGTTAACAAGTCCATTATCCACCAAATAAAGACATCATGTTAACGAGTCCATTCTCCACCAAATAAAGACATTATGGTGTTAACGAGTTCATTTATCCACCAAAGACATTATCATGTTAACGAGTGTATTCTCCACCAAATAAAGGCATTATGGTGTGAATGAGTCCATTATCCACCAAATAAAGACATTATTGTGTTGACTAGACCATTATCCACCAAATAAAGACATGGTATTAACGTGTCTAATATCCACCAAATAGACATTA